>NW_020955360.1:468358-561575 GCF_003031625.1 Empidonax traillii | reverse complement strand
TACCAGCCTCTCTGTCAAGCCTATGGGACTGGCAGCGCCCTGACAACAGGTTCATTGCTGCTCAGGGAGAGCAAATCCTTCGCCCTGCCTCCCCCAGGGCTGGGACACATTGTAAGGGCAAGGCAGCCCCCCCTGAGCTTCTGCCTTTTCCCCTTGCAGTTGTCCATAACCCTCACAGTCATCATCATGTAAGCTGTGCAAACACTCCACAACGAAAACAATGACCCGGCTGTGACCTGATCCTGACCATGATTTCTAAAGCAGTTAACGTTTTTCTATGATAAACGCACAGAGGAGCTAAACTTCAAGTGACAAAATGTCCACGACTTTTGTGTAAGATTGTGGGGATTAGATACAATTGGAGAGTGCCTAGGCATTCTGAGCACTGGGTTCATTTCAAAGGCTATCACACAGACCTCACTCACCGCGGTTTCTCATCTACAACAACATAAGAGAGCAGAAACAAGAGATATGCGTTATCAGTTAAAGTAGTGGCACTGTTGTAGATGCAGTGGTCTGGGGATATCAGCAAGACATGGCTTGCAGGGAGGTAATATTCCCTTTCAGCATACCCAACACTGCTGGAAAAAATGAACATATTTTCAGACACTCAAGTCCCCTGCAAGTCCAAAAGAGCAGAAGGAAAAGCTTCTCTTTTACGTGAGTTCAGAGGTCCTAGCCAAAAGCCTGCTCATTTATCTCTATAGTATTTATATACAAGTCTAATTGAAGACTATTGCCTTTCCAATTCTGCCTCTTATTTGTAAAAGCCACTAAGACACTTGACATATGCTATGATGGACATGAATGTAAAATGCTTTCAATTGTATTTTCTTTGTCCAAGCCCCAAGGAAAAAAATGAAGTCAAATCTGCATGTTAATTGCAGTGAAACAACTTGAATTTAGTCTGATGTATAAAATCTCCTAGATTTTTCAAAGCAGAGATGCTATCGTATGCTTACTTGTTTTGTTCCACTTCACTAAACAGACTCTCTCCCTTATGCTAGATGAAAAGTTTAGCAATGGCAAATGTCAATTTTAAATGATTTGATCTGAAAGCTACATCAGATCCCATTTCAGCCAGGCTGCGGGGGAAAAGGTGGATAGCAGTACAGGCTCTTACTTTGCAAAAGAAACCATCCATGCCAACACCCATGCCAGTGTCTTCCTCAAAGACATAGTCCAGAAAAGACCCAAGACAGGATTGTCCCTACAAGGGTCACAGACTCTCAGCATATATGAATGACACAAAACCTTGCTGACAAAATGCTGACCGTCTCCTCTGCCACAGCTTCATTTCAGAGACTGAAAAATAACTGTCACCAAACACATATTTAAGGGTCTAAGCTGATTATGCTTCCCTGCAGAACCAAGCAGTTTGTTTCTAACCCACCTAACAGGGCTTGGTGCTGTCTGCTGACCAACAGACTCTTCAGTGCTGTCTTTCCCAAGCAGAAACACCAAGCTCATGAGCTTGTGCTTATTCTGAGGTTTTGGATTCTCAATGCCTACATGTTACTAGGCAGAAAACCAGGAGAGAGCATTAATGGGGGCTTTGATTTTTAACCAGCTGCATGACGGCAACCCCTGTCTTCTCAACCAGCCTTGCCTGCCCCCTCACCCTGAAAGGAAAGGGGCAGAGAAAGGGCACTGTGCAGGGCAGAAGGCAGGAGCTTGCCAGCCCAGCACTCAAAGGCGCAGCCAAGCTCACTTCATCTGCAAGCAGCATCAAGGCAAAACAGGGATCTCCCAACACAAAGAGCGAGTGTAGAACCAGCCAGCTGATTCCAATCCATGGCAAACCTGAGAAAGGAAGTGGCAGGAGGCTAGAACAATGGTTGTCTTTATCATCTGTGGAGGCTTGAGGGTGGAGAACCAGAGGCAGACAGACTATGGCTGTGGCTGTGAGACATCCCCTTTTGCAGTGATGCCCTACAGCAAGCTTTCAGCTCCCCAGTTTGGCATTGCTTCTACATGGACCTCCCTCAAGAAACAATTCATGGCCTGGGAGGGCACTTCACAGAACAAGTAAAAGGCACTTGGTGCTTACCCCTTGCAGAGAAAGCTCAGGCGACTGAGCTGACACCCAGCTACACCTGAAGAGAGGTTATGCAGCCCTCTGAATGAGGTATGGTGAATCAGAAAGAGCCAGCATCAGAGACAGGTGGCAAGAAGACAAATCCAGCCAGCTCTCCAGCCCCCGCACATCCCACTCTCCAAGAGAGACATTCACAGGATCTTCAGGCAGGATAAGCAGGGGCACCTGGGCTGATCCTTTGCCTGTGGGTAGCAGCCAGTAGATCCTCCTGCAGGGGGTCTTGCCACAGCAATTAGCGATGGAGCTAGGAATACTTTGCTTCTGTACTTTGGAAGCAGGCTTAGCAGAGCAGATTCTGCACATGACCTCCAAAACCACGTGAGAGCTGCCCTATCCATGCAAGTGCAATACTCGGTCAAGGCTGGGGGCTGGGGGAAAGCAACTGCACCTTCCAGAGATGCACCTTCCTCTTTACCACTCGTTTTGTCTTCCCTTGCTGGGATGAGGAAACTCCAGCAATGGAAACAGGCTACCATTCCTGCCTGCTCAGCAGCTTGCCCTTTCTGACAGATATTCCTCACTCTGCTAATAGAGGAATTTGTCAAAAGTAGACATGTAACAGAATATAATTCTACTTTAGCACAATACTAAATAGCCACAGCAGGATCAAACACTATCCTTCTTTCCAAGGCTGAGTATGATACCTTCCTGAATCCTCTTTTTCTCAGAAGTCATGGGGCTTTTTCTGTTGTTTTGAGGCTTGTTTTTTGAAGGAGCACCATATGCACCACAGCAGTTCAGTTTCTTATTTTGAAGTCATGAGCTACAACCTGTTCTATATGATTAATTAATTTTATTACACCACACTGATGCAATGTGGTCTCTCATACCTAAACTTCCCACTACAGAAGGAATCTACAGGCAGTGTACTAATGAAAAAAAACCAAACCCAAAGCATGTCTGACCCATGTTTTTCTTAAACTTGAATGGCATATGCTTGAAACAAATACCTGATAATTCTTATTCAAAGAGAAATACAGGACAGCTAAATATGTATGTATGTACACCCAGAAGTAGGACTTGCAAAAAAAAAAAAAAAAAAAAAAAAAAAAAAAAAAAAAAAAAAAAAAAAAAAAAAAAAAAAAAAAAAAAGAGCAATTGTTTTCCACAACACTTGTCAATATTGAGATTTATACATTTAGACTGATCTCTACTCCTACTGAATTACTGCCTTCCTTTAATTTCCAAAATTACTTATTAACCAGCTGTTCCCACAGTTAGTTTTGTCAGCTGCTAGACACATAAATAAACAAATTATAACTAAGTGTGGAGAATGATTAGAAGGAATGAAAAAGCACACTAATGCACAGTGTATTCATATTCAGCTATCATGCACCCCATCTATTCCTTGAACAGCTCTTTCTTCTCACTTCTCTTTCCTGACATTTCCATTAAAAGGTGCAGTATCTTTCAACTTCCATTTTGAACGAATGTTCCTTGTAATGAGCAACGCGAGCTCAAAAGCATGTTTTCTGAAAAGCAGTGAAAGGTAGTTTTAATGAAGAGAAATGAGAAAACTGGAGAACAGTCAATCGTTTTGCAATCTGAATTAATGCCTATTTGGAAAAAGCTCAACTGAGGAAGGAGATGTAAGACTTCTGGCAAGGCAAATTCTAATTATTTCAAGTCTTGGCAGCATTTTTATCAAATAGTAGCAATTTCATTAAAAGGTGCACTGGTAATCATCTACATAAGGCCTCCAGAGGGGAAAATATACCAATAATTGCATAATTATGTTATCATTGCTTCTATGACGGACCACATTAAATACCACAAAGAGGAGCACTGCTTTTCACTTTCTCTAGATATTTAGTTCAGTACATTTTCCTAGAAGATTACAGAATAAACATCACTTCCAGATTAACAAACACAGAATTTGCCAAATTTTGTAGAAAAGACACAGCTATTTTATATGTTCATAATACTTTGTATTCTCTTTCCACTGAAAAAAACTGACAGATTATTGAAAAAAATGTTGGGTTTAGTAATAAGATGCAGTATTTATACAGTTGCATTACTGAAATACAAGTCATTGCATCACATGTCATACAGCCACATGTCACATGGGTCCATTTAGAAAGCAGGTTTTAGAATATTTCCATATTTTCCCATATAAATCAAGTGTATCTATCCAGAGATTTTCAATAAGCCTGCAATACGTTAGATTTTCTTTGTCTAACTAATGCACAAGCTTTCCTACTAACTAAGATGTTGGTAAAAAATTCCTGTAAAAGTGTTGTTTTACAGACAATACCAAATCAAATGAACAGTTTTTTAATGAGGTACCCAGTATCAGAGAAGCATCTTTGAACATGCATTCTGAAACTGTGACTAGGACATCTTCTGGAGGAATCTTTGGCACGTTCTTCAAAACCTCCTTGGGTGAAAAATCTCACCTCAGACATCACACTAACACCCAGAAACATCTGTCACTGATTTTGTCTTAGAAATGTCTTAAATACCGAGACTTGCATACATTTCTGACGATCCATTTCATTTCCCCAGTCTTCTGGCAAGGAGATACAGAACTCAGCTATTGAACTTCATCTCCAACGTCAGCAGAATTCCCACTTGTGGTTTTTGCTTTTAAACTGCATTTTAGTTTCTATTATTTCTTTCTTACAAGCCCTATCACAAACTGCATATACATGGCATACATATAGCTTGCTGCATATTGAAAAGTGGTCCTCCCTCCTATTTCAGGAGAGATACGCAGAGGACTGGGTGCAGCTGGGTGCAGCCTGAGTACCTGCCTAAGCGGGGAATCCCATTTCAGCATTGCTTCTGAATGTATCTAGATTATGGAAGGATATACAGAAATACAGGGTTTACTTCTGCTCCTTCCATTTGACCTCTTTTATTGTGCTGCATACCTCAAATCCTAGGGATGATAATATTAGCACTACTGCAAAGTCAGCAATTTTATGTATAATACCTGGAAGTTAGACATGCTGCGGAATAGGAAACTTCAACAGCTTGTGTTACAATGAACACTATTGGGACAAAGCTTTTCTTTTGTAGAAGATAACATAATTTCTTTTCAAAGTGAAAAAGTTATGCTCATCCAGGCACAAAAATCACTTCCATGTCATACAAAATAGCAAACAAAGTGGCAGCAAAAGTAGAGAATCCGTCAGTCACTGAGCAGCAGAAAATGAATGCCTCAGTATCAGGTCCTAGTGCAGAACTGCATGTAAATCCTACAAACAGAACCACTTCAGGTAAAAACACATTATTAAACCACATATTTAATTTACTATCACGTTAAAAGTAAAAATATGACATTTTTATAATGCGCATTTTTCTTTTAAAAGGGAAAAATATTCAACAGTGATTTTGAAAATATAATTACATATTACATATAATTAAATATTATATATTTAAACTTACAGCTCCTCTAATCATTAAAAAAAAATTAAAGAAAAAAATTAATCAAGTTATACACTTGCTGCCAACATTTTGAAGATAATCAAACTACTGGATTCATGGCATTCAGTCACTGAGCACCTATAAGGAGGTTGTGCTGCAGTGATAAACCATCCTTTCACATCTGGAGTTTCCTAGCAGGTGCAGAGAAAATATTTTCTTTATTTCAGTTCATTCAGTTCCACTCAATTAAGCAACTAGACCACTCAAAGAGGAGCTACTGATCAGGAGTCAAAAAAACCCTATGAATGTTTCTTTCCATTACCGCTTTAAGAATAAAAAGAGGATGCGATGGACTAGTTCTAAAATTTTTGTAGCACAGTGATTCAAAACCACTAGTTTTGACTACAGATAGGCCTTTCAGACTTTAATTCTTTATTTCAAAACATTTCTCAATGAGTTTTTTCTTCTGAATTGGCTGGCTTCTATGTGGTGCTATTTATCTAACGGAAGAACATTTCAGAATTCTTTTTTTCTTCATTGTAATCGATGTGTATCATCAGTAAAAATCAATTATCTAATACTAGAAATGTCAATACTTTCTATTTTCATACTAAAACATACACATGAAGAATCAGAGCAAGTATATATATAACAAGCTACATAATTGCTTAAATACAGGCACAACGATTAATCAAAGTGTAGCGTTAACTGCAAAGGCTATATTTAATTAAAACTATCTCAATGGTAATAAAGGAGGTTAAACCTTTCTTTGCAAAATGATTAAGTACAAATGCAAAACAGTTAAAATGAGGCTTACTGTTGGCTGATTTAAATCATGATTAAAATCAGATTTACAATGCTTTGAATCAAATTGGAGCATGTAGTATGGAGGAGGTAACTTTTATTGAAGTGATAACACTATATGTCTCATCTGCAGTCGGATTTCAATTTTACACATTGTATCTGGAGGAAAGGAAAACAAGCGGGAGAGGACTAAGAAGAAGAGGAGGAGGAGGAGTTACAAAAGATAAACCTTTTCTAGCCTTTTTTTTTAGTGTATCACAGAAAAGAAAAGTCAAAGGTGTTATATTGTCAATGTGTAAAATATTATTATAAATAGCACGGTGATCAGAAGTTCATTCCATCCAGTAGATGGGGGGGAAAAAAGGATGCACTTAAGCAACCAGCAAGGGAGATAAGGTTACGTATTGGAAGAAGTTTTTGCCCTTTAACAACTATGTGCTGGAAAAAACATTTGGTAGACTCTGCACCATAAGTCTGCCTTACAGTAGGTTAGACAAAGTCTTCATGCTCCGTTTGACTACAGGGAAGAGCAGAGGACAGACCACATCTCTGCAGGTCTCCTCCAGCCTTAATCCTACAGTTCTGTGGGAGCTTCACAAGATTTGCAGTGTCT
The DNA here is from genome assembly GCF_003031625.1 of Empidonax traillii. NCBI lineage: Eukaryota > Metazoa > Chordata > Aves > Passeriformes > Tyrannidae > Empidonax > Empidonax traillii. Next base: position 554,691 of record NW_020955360.1, on the reverse strand, counting down.
CTTAGAAACCTGGCTGCGGGAGGCAGGTGAATGAATGATAAAGTTAGATTTCATTCAGCAAAGAGTGAAGTTTCCAGTCCTGAGGGCTGTGGACAAAACCTTTGACATGTGACATCACTGCTGCCATTAAGTCCTGAACAAAAAAACAATTAAGAGAGCCAAGAGGAAGTTTTAAATCTTGTGATACCCTTCAGCAGGAATATAGTCAGTTCTGAACAATCAAGGAATGTGACCACCCAAAACATTTCTATTACACAGCTCACTGGGATGTTTCCTCCCCCTTCAAACCATGCAGGCTATGAATGACAGGTTATAACCAACAAGCTTGCTTTCTTTTTCCTGTGTGACTTTTGCACAGAGCCTTTCTGTAAAAGAAGTCCACTCCATGTCATAGAATCATAGAATGGTTTGGCTTGGAAGGGATCTTAAAGATCATCTAGTTCCAACCCTTTGCTGTGGGCAAAAACACCTATTAGACTACATTACCCAAAGCCCCATCCAGCCTGGCCTTGAACATTTCCAGTGATAGGGCATCCACAATTTCTCTGTGTATCCTGCTCCTGAGTCTCACCACCCTCACAGTGAAGACTTTCTTCATAACATCTAATCTCCCCCCTTTCAGTTTAAAGCCCTTCCCTTCCCCATCATATCACTACATGCCCTTGTAAAAAGTCCCCCTCCAGCTTTCCTGTAGGGGCCCCTTTTGGTAGTGGAAGCCTTCTCTTATCCAGGCTGAAAAACCCCAACTCCCTCAGCCTGTCTTCACAGGAGAGGTGCTCCAGCTCTCTGATCCCTCATGAGGAATATGTTCACCCAGTATAAGCAGAGGAACACAGCTTAAAACAATTACTGATGGGAAAAGAAAGGAGATGTAGGACTAACCTGGCATTTGCCAGGCTCCCAAATAACATGTAAGAGATGCATCTCTCTGATTTCCACATTTCCCTGCCAGTTTTCATCTCTTACTAACTTAAATCAGACTATGCATTCTCTTTATCACTTAGATTTACAACCATCAGTTCCTAGTTGACCAGAGAATTCTTTTCCGTATCAAATATTAATGAATGTGTTATGTGATTACAGATTCAACTGTCAAGCTGGCATTTAACATTATAGATATTTAATGCAGTCAGCACACCCCTCACGCTCCTCACCCCCAGTGACAAAAAACCCTGTAGCTCATGTTACTCAGTGATGTCTCAGTTTAATTTCCAGGATCCAAATGGAGCATCCCAGGAGTTGCATAGCATAGTAGTAACATTAGAAACTTTTCTGTTATTTACATGCCTGTTTGCTGTTAAAGCCAAGAGATGTGCTAAAAAAAAAAAAAAAATCCTTTGCAACACGAACAATATCATTAAAAATCCATTAAATCTGAAAACTTACGTTTTCAGAATAAATCAATATAATCCCCAAGAGTAAATCCACTGAGAGAATAACATTTACTGTGCTTTCTAATTGGTATACCCTAGAAAATAGGAGTCACATTCTCCCTTCAAACACAGATGTTTACACTCTCCTTACGCTTCTATCAGTAACGGCAGCAATCTTGGCCAGTGGACAAACAATACACTTCAGTTGTCATTAGGTTTGGCAACCAGCCAAGAAGAGTGCTAACACACGTAAAATTACATTCATTTATGACTGTTTGTAGGATTCATTGTCAAAGAGGGTCCTCTTGGAAAAAACCCTTCTGGTTTCCTAAAAGTCACTGAAAAAAACAAGTACAATACTTCTGCAGTAAAATAATACAGAAGAATATTAGTAATTTTAAAATTCCTTTTATTTCATGGTCTAATCATTTCTATGTGCATTATCTTCAGATTTTTTTAATAAATGTGTAAAAGATGTAACACACTAAAATCCAGCATGAAATCCACCACTTTTACTAGATGCCTTTACCATCAGCTCTTTTCTTCTGCCTAAGGTTACAATGAGCATCTTAAGCCCTGTTATGGCTGAAAAGTCTCAACTAGGGAAGATGAGTTTCTAAAGGGCAGAAACATCAGCAAGTTGTTTCTTGTGCAGGGGAGCAGTCAGAAAGACATCCAGAAATTTTAAAAAACCAAAGTTTTACACTTAAAAGTGAGAGAGTGCTTACAGTAAATGTAATGCATTAGGATATCAGACCTCATTTCCTCTAGCCATTCTCTGAACAGCTGAAAGAGACTTAAGGAAATGAGTCAAAATCCTGGAAGATGTTTGTACTAGATGAAAAAGAAAACAACATCTGTAAAATCATGTGTCACAACCATAGAGCAAGACAATGCGCAACACTTGATCTCTGCAAAGGCATTCATTTTTGTGGACAGAGAAAAAAAGCTGAGAAGTGGCTTAACCTGACTCCTACAAAACTGATGAGATTATATCAGTCATTGTGTATTGTGGATAAACATGTATGTTGTTGAAACTCTTTGATGCTGTGTCATTCTCTTCTTATCCAGAATTTGTTATTCCTTACCTTCAGAATACACCAGGGTGTTTACTGTTCAGTCTAGAAAGCAGCTTTCCTTCAAACTACAAATTCCTAGTATTTGGTATTTAGTTTGACATCTCCAGATATGCGTTAAAAATCTTTCTGATAGCTCGCACAATCCAAATTATAGTTCAGACAGAAATCAAAAGACTACAGATGTATCATTAGAGTCTCTCAGAACAGACCAAAGAGCTAAAAAAACAAGTTACACTACAAGAACCTCCTACTGACTTGAATATGACTCAGATCTTCCTCCCAAGACCTGTCCTAGCTTGTGTTTACATGTGCTAAAGACATATCCCTTCCAATTCCACCTGTGCCCTTGTGCAGCATATCCCTTCTGGAGGAGACACAGGATCCTGTGATTAATTCAGGCACCTGCAAAGAAGCATTACTGTTTGGACAATCAGTGATGGATTTCTGGGAGAGCTGAAGCAGGATGGAAAACCCACGGAGAGCCAGTAAAACTTAACAGTACTACAGCTGCAGTCATCTGTTGACAAGAGGCTCTCTCTGGCAAAATAAGCACATGGAAATGCCTCCAGTCTCTATGAATGGTATTTAAACAGGATGCAAATGGGAGTCTCACTTCTCGCCAAATTTGTCACATTCTTTATTATAAAGCCTGAACAAAAATCACTTACGCACTTGCTGGCAGAGGGTTCCCAGTTGTAACGCAGGAAAAAGAGTTGAATACTGAGCAATCTTTGACATTTCCATTCTGCTCCTGGCAGTGGCCTTGGGCCACATTTATGTACAGGAGAATCTGCACTGCCATGAGGGAGGGTAGAAAAGGAGGAGGAGAGAGCAGAAATGGAAACAAGGGAGTAGGGAGCGCAGGATACTCAGATGGCTTGAGGAGGGTCAAGGCAATGACTGAGTGACAGCAATCAGAATCCTCATCAGATTCAATCTTGCTCCTTCAAGTCTCCTCTCTCATGGCTGACAGGTAGCAGGAAGCATCATGAAAACAGACATTCTTCCCTCTGGGCACAGGGAGAGTCTCCTATTACTCCATAGCTGACTGAAAAAAAAAAAAAAGGGTTGCACTGATGGATGCTGAAAGGAACCATGTCCAGTCTTCCATGACAACAGGATGGAAATTCCAGAGACTCTGTAAGAGTACTGGGCAGTGGGGGACAGAGCAAGCCCTGAGGGAGGACAGAAGAGGCAGAGGAAAGATCACTCCAGAATACTGCATCAAAATGAGGATTAGGCAATCCACAAATGGAAGGAAGTGTGGAAGCCTATGTTAAGATGCAGGAAAATCAGAAAGTAGAAAGGGGCTATGGATAGAAGAAATGAATGGTTTACCCTTTGAGAAGCTATGTTAAGCTGTTTTCTACATCCTCCTTCCCTGTTTGCAACCAAAGGAAGAAGCTCTTGACCAAGAGCCAAAGAAAAATACTTAATATAAATTTGTATACTGATAAACAGGATAGGTCTCAATAGGGACTGTGGGAGATTATACTGGCCAAGTGTCTGCACTGAGGCAAACCCAAAAGTAAGCCAGGATCATGCCAGCTCCAGAGCAATCCAGAAAAGCAGATTAGCTCTGTCCTGCCTGTCACTTCTGATGTTCCCTAGGCAGCTGCAAGGATAGGAGCCATCACTCTGATACCTCCTCCAGCACCACAAAACTAGCCCGGAATACTCCTACATTTGTGTGATACACAGATGAGATGCATACATACCCAAAGACATTTGTTTTTTTGCAGCAGCAAGTAATTTCTGCCTACAACACAGGGTGTTTCCGTTTACACAAGTTTGTCTGATGTACCCCTGAGGTGAAGTCTCCCACAGGTCAAGGGTATGAATCCAGAACAACATGAAGGATCGTGACAAAGGTTCCCTCCTTATCTCTCCAGTACTCTGGAACTTGCATCTCTGTCTTCCAGGAGATGTTGCCAGTGTGACCTGTTCCCCAAGCTTTCTTTAAGGACAGTCTAACCATATGATGAAAAATAACCTTAAAGTGCAGGCAAGAAATAAATGAAGTAAAGAAAGTTGGTAGGTATCAATCATTTCAACATTTTTTTTAATTTCTGTCTAGGAATATCTCATTGGTAGGTGACTTTCCCATCCCTGTGGCCACAGCACTAGCATTTTGCAGCCCTATGGGGATGTTTCTAAATAGGACAGTCCAAAATTTCAGATACCACACTCTAGTTCAGATTATCAATAAACAAAAGGAAGTAAACACAAAAAGTTACCTTAAGAAAACTACAAACAAAAATATTCATAAATTAGTGAGTGACCCCCTCACATCCCTAAATAAACTGCTTACAAAAAGAAATGCAAATTGTCACTACAATTAGTTCCTGATGTTTTAATTGTATTTGCTCCCAGCAGCATGGGCAGAAGCTGGAGGAGCTCTCCCTGGCTTTCTCACACAGGGTGCTCTGCAAGGCTCCTCTCTACTGGTGGCAGCAGACGTTAGACCTAACGCTGCGCGCTGTGCATCGCTTCCTTGGATCCTCAGTTTCCTCTTAGTAAATAGCAAAATAACCTTTCACGTTATCCGCTTTCAGACTTATGTGCCCGGGACCAAATTCCTCCACGGGTCTAGCACCGATCTCCTTACAGCACCTTGCCCTGGACACTGCCAAACGCCTCGTAAGCATACAAACCAGGCAAGGAGCTGCACGGCGACTCCGAAAGCCATGTGCAAAGTTGCCCAGCGCTACAGCCAGATGCAGTATTTAAAAACCACTAGCCCTGTGCGCCACGGACGTGAGGTCAGGCAGGTAAACCCCTCTTTTTAGCAAGGAGGGGAAGGGAACCTCCGACACACCAAAGTTTTACCACCGGATGACCTCCCGAAGGCCTGAGCAGCACCGCTCACCCTCCCCTTCACCACGATAGTCCGTCAGTGCCAGAGCAGACCGGCTCCGATGCCGTGTCCCGCGGCAAGCGCCGCACCAAGGGGCGCACAGCCCATCAGCCCCCCGCGGAGGCTTCACCCCGCAGGGGCGCGATGGACACCTGACGGCGGAGGCTCGTTCCTGCCCATTGTTCAACGAGCACTTAGCCGCGGGGACATTTTGTACTGATCACCAGATAGTTTACTGTCAAAACAGCCCGGCGGAGGAGATGGGGCGGGGGAAGGGGGGTTGAGGGATCCCTGCCTGCCCCTCTCCCAGCCCCAGATACCCGCGCACGGCAAACAAAGGACTTTATTTTCCTCCGGCGGGGCGTCCCGCAAGAGCAGCGCGGCGCGATGCCGAACACACCGTGGGCTGCCGCTCGACCCCCGGTGCAAGGGGCCGCCAGCGCCGAAGTTTTCCCCGCCGCCGCCCGCGCCGGCCCCGGCCCCGGCCCCGCGGGGCTCCGCGCCCCCCGCGCCCGCGGCTCCCACCTGCGGGGAAGAGGCTCAGCAGCAGCAGCGCGGCGTGCGCCAGCTCCCGGACGAGGTTCGCGCCCTCCATGCCGCCGCCGCCTCCAGCACCACCACCACCACCCCCCGCTCCCGGTGCGGCTGCCGCTCGCACTGCCCGGCGCGCAGAGATGCCCGAGCCCCCGCGGGAGGGTGCCGAGTACAGCCGGTGCAGAGTAGAGCCGGCCCCGCCCCGCCGCCCGCCCCGCGCCCCCGCCCCGCACCGCGGGGATGGGCGCAGGTGAGCAGCTACCCCCGCCCCCCGGGGCCAGGCGAGCGCCCCGCTTTGCCTCGTTTGAGCACAGCATTGAGATCCCCAAACAAAATGATTTAAGAAAGGAAGACCCCAGTGGCCGCCACAGAGTGCTGTGGTGAGGGGGAGCTCGCCCTCCTCACGGGGCAGCATTCTGCAGCGCCGAGCCACCCGGAGGGGTCGGGGCCGTGGGGCTGGGTAAACCCAGCTGGCAGTGTGGTCCGGAGGAAGGTGGGGGGAAGGGGTCACGCTGAGCACGGGGCCTGGAAACGGAGGGAGCATCCCTTAAAGGGCAGGTACAAAGCCATTTGCCTAGCTCTAAAATCCTCAGATGATGTTAACACCCTAGAGATGTTAACAGCAGATTCCGTGGGCACCGAAGCTATCACTTCCAACCTGGCTCGCACCGCTGAGATCAGTTGAGCCCGCTCTGGGCTGCCACCTATTAAGGGTCAGAGCACCTAGAGTGAGACTTAAAACTATATGCTGTGACACAAAGGGAAAACTTGAAAGAACTGACTGATTTGATATGGAAAAGAGAAAGCTGACAGGGAACTTAAACATGGAAAAAGTTCTTACAAAAAAGAGTTGTGAGCAATTGTTTTTCATGTCCCTCAAGGGCAAGATAAAAAGTAATCCATTTAGTTCTCAGGAAAAAAATCACTTAAGTGTAAGGAAGGCACTTACAAAGAGAAAGGAGAATTTAGTCTACAAATGCATTGCGGAGAAGAGGTTGTGGAATCCCATAGAGGGAGTTTTTTAAGCACCAATGAGACGACTGACATGGAGGATCTGGGAGCACTAGTTTCTGTAGCTGCAGAATTGGAGTGGAGCTGCTCTTCAGGCAGAAATAACACAAACTACAAAAATGTCTAGCTTTAACACTGCTTTGTCAGTCAGTGTTACACACTGCTGAGGTGAAAGAAAGGTATGTGGATAACCCAGGCAAAGGAGTAGTCCATGCATTCACCAGCTATGCTCTGCCCAGGTATCCACAGACAACACCCGAGCAGGCAAGTGGGCGAAGGACACACAGACTGTCCAAAAACTCGTATCAACACTTCTGAATGTACAGAAATATGTAGGGGACACATGGCAAAACCTTCACCCATGGAAAAGCATAAATGTAGACTTCTTGAAATGTGTCGGTACAGATCAGAAAAGTTATTGAAGGTAAATTATTCTTTTTTTTTTCCTTCATCTTCTTTCCTTTTTCACTCCTGTCAGATTTTTTCCCAAGGTTAATAGCACTGTCCCACATGGTCCAGCATGAGATGAAAGTCTTGTCTTATATGTTTAAAATGGCTCTCTCCATTTCTTTACTCTCTTTCATCTCTGACAGCCAGTCTCTTTTGATGGTGAATCCTTCCTCTGCTGCAAAATGGAATACTTTTTTGTTAGCACACCAACAGTTGAAAAATCAAACAGTGTTTTAAAATCGCATTTCTTACTAGGTGCTAGCCTCATCAAATTAATTCAAGGGAGGAGAAATATAATACTGAAATATTTAATTTTTAGTGCAGTCCAGATTTTCCTGTTGTTTTCGGGTTCTGTTTCTGTAGGAGAAAAAAAGTTAGAAAATTTTTATATATATATATGAAGGAGGATTTACAGTTTAATTTCTTAAAGATGCAAAGGCAACACAGAGTATGCCATGAGAGGTTTCCACTGCAGCATTATCAAGAAACATGTGATGTTGTTATTGTGACAGGTTTCTCCCTGTTCTCCTTGATTAGTGCTCTTTCGGTTGGTGGCCTGCCTCTAGGTCCTGCACATCCCTGATCACATGAAGCCAAACTCCGCGTGGCCCTGCATCATGTGCCTCATTTTCACAAGCATTAGCTGAATGTTAGATCTCAAAATCAAAGTGGCAACACTATTCCATGTGCTTTTCCTGGCTATAAATAGCTGCAGTAAGTGGGAAACAAAGGTGAATTGGTTTGAACCTTGCCACTTCATTTATTTTTAATAAACATTGTGATAAATGCAGTTGCCCTTTCCAATGTATTACACTGAATGCCTTAAGTTCTTTTGTCTATATTCTGTTTGGATTACAGAAGAAATAGAACATTTCTTAAGCAATGGAGATTTCTCTTAGGTCTTTTTTCTGTCTTTGTCCAAACGGTGTAAGCTTAAACCAGAAAAGTTCTTCTCTGGCTTTGCAGCCATCCACATGTTCCTCTCTTCAGTTCTCACTGTGGTACTGTTGGCAGTATGTTAGGACAGGTAATGCCGTCTCTCCTCGTTGTCTGCTGGAGCCAACTTGCAGGAGGCTGATATTTGGGGAAGTGTGGAACAAAAGAGAGGGTTCTACAGACTTTTGAGGCAGTGGATACAGATTTGGAGATAAGAATGATAAGCTTGGAGAAATATGTGAAAATATATTTGAAAAGTTCACTTCATCTTGAAATCCTGAAAGTGATTTAACATTTATGGACCAGCTACCTTGAACAGTCAATTCAAAAGATTGCTTTTGCACATCCATGGGACTACTTACTGAAGTAAACATTGAATAGGTCAATAATATTGGTAAGATTCAGCTAATGTCATTGAACAACTGGTGCCCTAAAGAAGGACTTGTTATTTGTGTATCTGAATGGAAATGCTTTTGAAAATTGGCTAGTTTGATGGTTTCAAACAATTTATTTCTCAGAGCTATGAAAACCTTTTTTATTCTAAATCTTTACAGCATAAATAATCCATAGAATCTATTCTATTTAAGACACAACATGTCTAATGAGAAGAGAGGAAAATACACTTCTGATATAGCCAAACAATGCCACCTAAAATCCCTCTTGATAACCCTGTGATAACAACTTCTTCTATGAGGTTGTACCTTCGCTTTTCTAAATTGCAGGTTGATAGATCCTAGGTTGGAGCATAGCTCTTCCATATAAACTGGCAGCCCCAGCAAGCCAGACAGCTCCAGAATTAACTCCTCTGTGATTCCTGAAGGTTTTGAGAAATTATGAGAGTTTGAAGCATGTATCGATTTACCCATGTTGCTGTAAAACCTCTCTAATCATTGACATAAAAGTTCGTTAAGCTTTTTAAATGTGAAAAGTAGTTAAATTTCTGCCTTGTGCAATCATCTAAAACAGCAGTTCTGAAGAGTGGCTGTTAGGAGTGTCATATGACCACTGAGCAAAAACACATACTCAGCACTCTGCTGTATCTTGATTTTAATCAAGAAAACAGTAGCTGTGAATTTTCTGAGCCTCTTGTTGTATTAATTTAAAAAAAAAGAAAATATATGAAATCTACTGGTGTGAACTATTGGTACTGCTGGACCTGTTTCTAGAAACCTTGACATTTTGGGACATCCCATTGCATTTATTTTGGTAATCTTTAGTTTTCTGCATCCTCACACTGACATGCTAGAGTGGGCAAGTGGAGAAAACCAATAGTATTTGATAGGCATATGTCTTAAATCTTCATCTGTAGATGGCAGGATTAGAATGTCTTCCATGCAATTTAACTGAAGAAACCTCTGCTATTTTTAGCAGGGATGACACTAAAATAAATGCAAATAAAATGGACACCTTTATCTCAATCCCCCTGGAATATGAAATCTTCAAACTGAATCCATTCAGTCTTACTAGAGTGGCAGGTATCTCTTATTCCCTTTTAATCCAATTGTTCAGAATACTCACTAAATCCCATTGTGCCTGTGATCTTAAATCTGCATTGCCATCCTAGTTAATTAAAGATTTCCAGCATTGAATCTCAAGAGCCTAGATAGAGTCGTCATTGAAGCTTGAAATATATGCTGGTTTTAAAGACATCCTGTATTATCACATGCATAGCACACTATTGTAAAAACTGTTTTATCAGTATAAGCTTAAGTGGAAAATAAAGGCTGTAATCTTCTTGATAGCATTTTTTTGTTAGTTTATAGCCTGCAATCTTACTAAGAAAAGAGATTTGTCCTTATGAACTGCCAAGTATGGGTTTTGCCTTTATCACTTGTAGCTTCGTTTGCACAGACCACTCTTGAAAATTTACTCCATGCAATAACTTAGGTATTTTCAAGTGTTGTTTTGTCTTCATTTTGTTTCTGGTTTTTTGTTGGGTTTTTGTTTGTGTGTTTGTTTTAAAGGACTTCAACGTATGAAAATAATTGTGGAGAAACAGCTGATCTGGCTTCCTCAAATGCATTCTCCCTTCCCAGCTTGCTGCCCTACACATCCTTCCCTGGCTTTTGCACACATGGCAGCTTTGGGCTGCAGACCCAGAGAGCCTTGTCCTTGCCCTCTCTGCCTGCTTCCAGCAGGATATTAATGCCTCAGTTGCTGAAAGCATATCCAGGCTCTGCATCTTGTGACAAGAACTAACTTTGCTTTGCAGTTCATAAAGAGTCCTTCTGTGTTTTCTCACAGTGCTTCTCCGTATCTGAAATCTAAATAAATGGCTAGAGAGGAGCTTGTCAGGCATTTTTCTTCTGAGGTGATTAAAGCCACATGAGATCCAGTTGACTCCTCTTTTTTTCTTTTTTCTTTTTTTTTTTTTTTTAACTGCACTATTTTGGGTACAGATTTGGGGATCAAATAAGAAGAAAACTAAAAAACAAAGGAACTCCCTTGATTGAGATGATTTATGTCAAAAGTGTGATTTGGAGAACAGGGTGTTTCTCTTGCCTGTGTTCTCTGAGAAGATAAACTGAAAAACTGTGGTTTTTTATCGAGTGTTGTTTGTCGCAATGCCTCTCAAAGTATTTTTCTTTAGTTTACTTTAATTTAGCATTCTTTATGTGTATCATAAATTGTATGGCTCCCTTTTTGCTTTGCAAGGTATCTTCAAAGTTCTTTAGGTATCCTTTTGTTCCTATCTTTGTAGAGTTCACAGAAATCTGTTCATTCCCCCTTTTCAACTTTATGACTTATTGCCAACCTGGGTTATATTTTATGGGCGAGTGGCCTTTTTTGACTCTTTCTGCGACTGCTTCTCTCACATGTCTGTCCTGGAGCCTTCAGCCTTTGTCAGGGAAGCATCATATGAGCCTCCCACTCTCTCGTGCAGTCCCATCTGCAGTGCCTGCTCTGCATGTCTCCTTGTGCAAAGCAAAGTGGATTTGTCACAACCCTGCCACCTTGTCTGGAACAAGGATATCAGTGTTTGGCCTTAAAAGTGGATGTTATTTATTTCAGAGAAGACAGTTCTTAAAATAGTAAACAGGCTGCACATGTGACCCATTTACTATTTTTCATATAACAACCCAGAAGCCTGGTCTTCCTAGTTGCTTCTCCACAAAGCTTATCTCAGTTTCTGCTCAGTTTTGTTTAATTCCCAGGATGGTCATGGGCAGCTGAACTTACTAAGAGAGCCAGACACCTTTTAGTTAGCATCTCTGTCTGTGAAAGGGTAACTCCCGTAGTTGGCAAAGTCAGGCTTGCAGTTTGCTGCAGATGGCTGAAATATCCACAGAGGTAACAGCTTCTCCATTGCCTCTCTCTTCTGCCCCTGCAACCATTTCTAGTAACCCCTACTAAATTAAAATGTAGATACTGTTACCCCTCCCTATAGGGTAGGTAACCCTTACCAAACTAACGCTGCAGTGTCTTAGGGGACTGCACAGTAGATATGTACGTATTTAAGCTTTCATTACTATCTGACTTCACAGTTCTTGGTAACCAAAAGTCTCTAAGAGATTATTTTCCTGTCAGTCTTATTCCATTTTCATGCAGCTATCTTGTACTGCCAGAGGCTTTGGGGGCTTTTTTTTTTCAGCTCTGTATATTTGCAAATGCAGTATGTGTTATAATCCTGAAACCCACAGTGCTGGTAGACATACACACCACTGTAAGAGTTAAGAGTCATCGAAGGTGCTCCCCTTTAGGAAGGTCACATTTATTATCCAAACCTCAAATTTTTTTCACCTGTAGAAGTTTTTCTTTTTAGTCTTTTTGATAAGAGTTTTCAAACTGAGATGGTGCGATGAGATGGAAATTTCAGCATGGAGCCCGTCACGTAGCGTAAGTGAGCTTTTCCTCCATGATAAATGCTCACTGCCTGGCACCCTGGGAAGGCCTGGGATGAGACCTTGATAAATTTGCATTTTGATGACTTTGTTTGTCCAGACTGGATAGCCAGAAAGAAAAAAACAGTTACTGAAGATGCCCAGGAATAAAAATGATAGTATTCCCCATGAGACAGTATTGTAAAGCCTGCTATTATTAATGAAATCGTCTAGATTTAGAAGACTTGTGAATTTGGACCTTAAGAGGCAATGTTATATTACATAGGATGGCTACTCCTCTATTTTTCTCCTCCTAAGTTTAAGCATATTTAGTGGGGCCATATCAGTTCAGTATGCTCAAATTCAGATGAATTATTTTCAGAATAGGTTTTCTGGGATCCTTTTCCTATTTTATCCCAGTTCTTTTAGAAAGTTGATATTGAAATTGTGATTACTCAGGTATGCAATATATCTTCTCTACGTATCTGTCTGATATGTAATATAAACAACTGCTTTAGTTGCAGTAAAAAAAAAAAAAATTTAAAGACCATGTCTGTTTTTTGTCCTCTTGTGTTAAGGTTCCTCTTGTGTGTTGCTTCTGCTCCCAAATTCAAGAGCACTGCTGGAAAACCCCTGGTCCCAGCTGTGGACCATGCCAGGCTCTAGCTTGTATATAAGTTCCCAACCTCGGATGACCCTGCTATTAGGAGGCAGCCTCCAGCAGCTGCACCAAGTTACATTTCAGAGCTCTTTGTACCTGCAGTGGAAAAGCCCTGATATAAATCTTACAGACATTTATATCTCAAAGTCAGGGTCTTTAATTAACTGCATATAGAGCCATCCCCTGCTGTGAAAGGCAGCTGCCTTCGAGGAGGGAGCTGTTGTCACTGGCAGCACACAGGACTCATTTAGGACCCAAAAGTGACCAACTAAAATAGAGATTCTTTGGGGTTCAGATAGAAATTACAGAGCATCCCTTTGCCATCTGCTCCGTGTTGGAAATAATGCAAATGTAAATGTCAGCTTTGCGTCCTATGAGCTCATTACCCCTCTAGGCCTACAGCCTGTCTTGCTGAGAGGCGGTGCATCCACTGGGACACAGCTTTCATAGCTGATAGCGTGGTTCCTGTGTCTGCCTCCATCCTGAACTACACCTGTGTTATTCAGGCCTGCATTTGTAATATGAGTTTGTGAGACCCTGGCTGTTAAATAGGCTTAGGAAGTTCCTTAACCTTCTCTCCCTGATTCTGTCCCCTTCTGAGGCACTTTAACTTGCTAGCTCTTTGTTTTGCTGCCACAGATATTTTGAGGAACCACAGAAACGCCTATTTTTCACCCTTAATCTAGTTTGTGATCTGGTTTATTGTGTGACTTTGCAAACAGGTCTACTGCCAAACTGAGGGAGGAAAAGCAAGAGGACAAGCAGTGAGAAGGGATTTATACTGGCTTGCTGCTAAAGCCAGCATCTCTCACAAGTAGACACTTATATTTTACAGGAGCCAAAATATATAAAGTAAATGCTGTGATGCCTATCTGAAGCCAGGTGTGAAGGTACTTACAGGTGATTTCCCCATTGTAGATAGACCCCATAAATAGCCAGAGTGGTTAAAACAATGGAAGACAGCAGCCAGCTCCTGCTAGAAGTGGATATCTTAGGTTATCTTGGAGCTGTTTTCCCTGCCTCAGGTCATCTGGTTAATTTTAATGTGCCCAGTCCGGGCTGCTCTTGCTGCTGCCTTTATTTATCCTTATATTAAACGTTATACAAGATGTTGGTTATAGGTACAATCTGTTAAATGCATGATCTCGGATGTGTTACCAGCTCTCTCAGTACAGGCCACATATGGCCTATTGTTAACACAGATGTCAGCCCAGGAACAGCTTGCTTATCTTGCTACACCTCAGAGAGCGGGCAGCTTGTCCCTCACAGATTTTGCCTGAGTTCCTGCATCAGAAGTCGATCATTTGTTTGGGGGCTTTGGGGATGAAATTAGTATAGCAATTAAGATGTGGCTGTGGCAAATGTCCACTCGATAGTCTGTGACAATGTGCACTGGATTTATGACAGTGACAAGAAATCAAAATAACAACAGCAGGGTAGCTCCTTTCAAAAGCAAATTTAAGAGGTGCTGTTTGCTGAATCTGAGTCAGAAGCTCAACCTGGAGTTAAATCTTAGGGCATTTTTATCTGTAGAACTTTGATGCCATGTTAATAATCCTCACTGCACAGCCACTGTACAGTTTATAAGCAGAAACATGCACAAAATTTTGTAAATAATACTTAAAATTTTTTCTTTCATCTACTTTTGCAGATGACTTTTCAGTTTCTCTAACACAGTCATATGATCAAGCGTTTACCATTTTGACCCTTGAAAGCCTGGAAGAACACGAGCATGTCAAGTTTCTTTCCAAACACTTCAGAAATCCTGCAAACAAACACTGGAGATGTCCAGAACTAGCAACACATCACAGTCCTTGGGTTAGTTTGGCTGATGCCATCAGCCACTGATAAAACAGAAAACTGCAGCCTATGTTCAAAGCAATAACAGAGTCCTGGATCAGCACATCAAATGTCCATTCACTCTGTATTCATGTCATATTGCTGTGTGATCAGCTACAATGGATAACATGTTATTGACTGACAGCCCATTGAGTTTGGCATCTCTTGGTTCTTTAATGAAGACAGGATCTCTGTTGAAATGAGCCAGCTGAGGTTGAAATTCACTTGGATCTAAGCTAGACAACTAGCTGCTGTCTATATCCAGTACAGAAATGCAGGCACCTCTGGAGTGACAGTCACCCAGTTGCAGGTGGGATGAACTGTACTCTGGAGATGTCTTTCTACTCCTCAGAGGGAATCTAGAAAACTGGTTTAGACAGATATCTCACTTTGAAGTGGCTGAAGTTACGTGAAAGTTGCATATGCTGTTTAGTCTCAAAGATTAACAGGCATTTCCTGTTAACAACAATAAGGTGGACAAGTTAAATCAATGAGTTTCCTCTGTAAATAAATCCAAAGCAAAACTAACAAAATATTTGAACATGGAGACTCAGTACAAACATGCATCTGCCTAGATCTTTATCACTACCAGCTATGTTTCATATCCCTTTGCTGTTTTCAGCTGTGACTGGCACAGTCTTAAACAGGTCTGCAAGTCTCCTTGCTCAGTGGGAAAAAAAGGAACCTGCAACTGCTGTATGGCACTGGGATTCAGGAGCCTCCCTTGCACTACCCCACTGAAGAAATCTGGTGAAGTTTCTCTGTATTAGCCTTCCAAAACAGTCACAGCATCTCTAGTGTGTGTTACATTCATTTCCAGTATGCCTTTGGCATTTCAAGTGGACCTTGTCAGCTGGATGATACAGACTCATCCCTGAAGCTCCCCTCTTTTCTTTGCATCAAAACCAACATAGCACAAAGGCTGCAGGTTGCAGATGCCCTCTCACTGAGTTTCCTACTGAAATCTCCCACTGCACTTCCCATAGTACGTTGCCTGAACGGTCATCCTTCCATTAACAATGATGTGGAGTGAAGACTATGTCCTGATGGAGGCAGCAAGCTCAGCAACTGTATTTATGAGTGAATTCCTCTCCTAGTGCACGCTGCCACACTTAGTTTTCTAGGAGTGATTGGAATCCAGTAAGACAGGGTTTAGCTGTGTGTTGGTAAGCTCAACCAGCAGCAGCAGTAGGCACCAGTTGGACACCTTCCACATCCCCCCATTTCTGTGATGCCCCACCACTACCTATTCTCAAAGCGGTTGTGCTGCCCTGTCTTTGCCTAACTCATGCTTGGCTCTCTCCCCTCCATTGTGCTAGGCAGAGGTGTGTGTGGCCACATTGTGGGTCCAGGCCGGGAACTAGCCAAGCTGAAGTACTACTGTAATACAAAAAAGGAAGGCGGAGAACAGGGGTTTTTTAAATTTATACCACTATCTGGAACATTGTGGACTGCAGCCTCTGCAAGTTGTTTTCTAGGTCTTCATTGTCTCTTAGAGCTGACAGCTTCTGGCCACTGCTTCTGTTTTCAATTCCTTCAGCTAGGCTGTGGTTTCACATAAATTTTTTAATTTCCTTCTACCAAAGATGTTTGAGATAACTTGCATCTTCTTTTTTACAGACATACTAAAGGAGACCCAAGGAAAACTCTTGTCCTTTCATCTGCACTGAATCTGCACTGAATGTCGGCAGGTGCAGAACACTGTCAAGCAGTCTGCACTTCGGGGCAGGAGAAGGTGATGGGGTGAAGATGGTTCCCTAAGCAGTCAAAGACTGGGATTACTTTTCCTACAGCTGCAGCAAGGGTCTGACCTCAGGAAGCTCTGCACTATTAGGCATTTCAAAAAGGGATTTCCTCCTGGCACTAGCTCTTGAGTGCTCTTCAACTTACACCCAAAGCTCTCACATCTGTGTCAGCTCACTGGTGGGCTGGGAACAGAGGCTTAGGGCTACTTATGCATTGTCTGTGTGATCCCTTTTACTAATCAAAAAGCTGTTACCCCCCCTTTGTAACATAAATGTTACATCACTGATGTCACTACATTAAACAGCATCGTCATAACTATACCTGTCTTGAAAGGACCATGGAAACAAACTATTTGTACACAAATTGGTGGTAGACTTCAGTACATTTTCACATATAATGTTTCTAAAAATTCTCAACTTACATGTTAAATTTCTCGCAGACATCTTTAATTCATATTCCTTCATAGTCTTCTTGCACTATTTGATTGACTGCAACTGGTTAAAAAGGAAAATGTTTGATAACTCCTTTTTAAACAAGTGTGCAACAGTATCTCAGTTTTATCAGCAACATATCTTTAGAGGGCATCTTTCTGTTAAGCAAATTATTAGAGATTTTGCACCATCTGTAAAAGAGTACTTTCAGTGTTCTTCTGACTCTCTTTTACATTTATGGTAATCTGAACATTTATAAGGCAAGACATTGTTTAGAAGTTCAAAATAAAGTAGTATTTTTGGACCATGACATCAGTTTTTATGCCATTTCACTCTATTTTGAGCTATAATTAAAAGTTCTTTTTTAAACAAACTGTATCTAATTTCTGTGCTAAATCAAGCCAAGCAGTGAGGAATGTTTTTACTTTTAACTAGAATGTCATTAGAGTCAAAACATGCAAATACAACGCTGAATTGTAAGACATGGCTGCAAAAAAAAAAAAAAATCAACTGCAAAGTCTTCGTCTACACTAGAAGAGCAGTTTTTACTGCAAAGAAATTCTGGCAAACCCTCACGAAGAATCACGTCTTGCATGATTTCCCACTAGAGCTTGTTCCAGTTTTCTGAACAGAAGCAGCAATACCAAGAACAATTTTGCCAGCCCAGCAGCAATTGCAAGCACAACTGTTTCTGAGAGCTGAGTGTTATCGACTCCTCTTTCACATCATTATTTCAGCAAAAATTTTGGACCCAGCTAATGCTGTGATTAGGTGCATAAACCAACAGAACAAGCACAGACGTGATATTCAGTTTTACATATGGAAATAGTATGCAGAAAATATGCAACAAATATTTTTTTCCTTGTAGAATATTAAGTTTTTAAATAGACCAGTGCTCCAATTACTTGCTGGGCCTAAATTCCTTTGCATTATGCCTTTAAAGAGTCACACATTGCATATATATATAGAGAGAGACCTTTGCCATTTCTTCAAATATATTGTTCTCTGAGAATAAAGCCCATGGCAAAATATGAAGTTTTGAAAAGCAAGTTGCTTTTTATATCTTCTGGACAAAAAAATAGTGTATGACCAGTGTCTCTTGCTGTAACCAGTGCTTCAGTTTTCACACCCAGCTAACACAGAAAGGTTTAACTGCATTTGGCTAAAATCCTCAAAAAATTTGGAGATTTCTCAACCACTGATGGCTCAGGACAGGAGTTCAGCCCCTGTGGAAGTATTGTCTTCAACATGATGCTTAGTCCATAGGGTCCGAAAAGGTAAGTGATAAATTCCTCTCCCAGATAGTATTAAAGACATGGAGCACTACCTGTGACCCAGGGGAAATCTGTGTGCCTGAGACTTTGATGTCAGTGTTGATTAAAGACTGGCTTTGAGCTAAATGAGAGACACGTAACTGTGCTTGGTTAGCTGTAGAAAGCGTCAGATTTTCAAAGCCTAAAATTACAGTCTTAGATCTCTACCTTTAATACTACCCATGACTCACAGGGAGATTCACAAGGTCATTTAGCTCTCTCTTGCGTTACACCAGGTCTCTACAGCTCCTGCTGCAGGAAGATGTCTCTTCCCATGTCTGTCTCTGAGAGCCATGCTCTGCTCTATGGTGGGGCATGACCTGAGCTCAGACTTCTGAGTCACTGATGGCTAGGACCTACCCATTCCCTTCCTCCATTCGCTGCCTGACTTTATTGTGATTTTTGTTTGTTTGTTTACAGCCTCTCTCATTCATAGCCTCCCAACCATCTCTCCAGCCCCTTCTCCTATCACACTGCCTCACTGACAATACTGATTTTCGAAAGCTACAAACGGTGAGGACTTTTCACAGGTCATTTCAGCTCTTGATAATTATGAACATCTCTACAAGCATTCAAGGCGGGATCCTACGCTGAGCTGAATGTGAGAAACTGCTCCCATCCTGACTTGGAGTGTACATCCAAGCAGGAGAAAGGATATTCCACTATTCCTAATATACCTAGGAAATCTGCATCTCTGCTAACCCTAGGAAATGTCTCCCAGACACACATGAATTGCCTTCTTTGTTTGACCTCTTTCCTATCTATTAAGGAGAGGGGACTTCCCCCAGTTTCTTTTTTGTCTCTTTCATCTTTTCTCTTCTGTTTTCTTTTTTTTTTCCTTTGGCTTCTATACTCCATTGTAAGTAAAAATTTCCTAATTATTTCTGATCTAACTCTTTAAAAGTTTCATGTGATGATGACACAGTAAGGAAATGAAAGAAGAAAGATATATTTGTGAATTGATCTGGTCACCCTCAGGCTTTGAAGTGGGAAAAATTTAGGTCTAGGCAATTCATTTCTGATGTAAATGTTTCAGTCATATATCTGGAGCCTCCATTAGCGAAGGGGCAATCTGTCATAGCTCTCCCTATATGAGGTGCTTTGTGTCCTTGTTCTGTGAAGAAAGAAAGAGTTGTAAACTCAGGAGGTGACTATTAAATTGGAGAACTGAGAACACCATTAATAATGTTCATTAACAGGAAGAAAATTACTTTCTTCTTTTTTTTTTTTTTTCAACCTAGAAGAGAAACAGAGAGATTTGGTTTTATTGATATCTGCAAGATTAAAAAACAAATACCCAAAGAAATGCAAAAACACAGCTATTAAGTCTCCAGATAAACATATTTCCCCGCAACATTATATGTGTAATTCCATGGAAACAAATACACAGACATAAACTGAAAATGCCTAGGGGCATCTTTAACTTATCAGCGTAGGAAAAAGGGAAAGTATAAATGTCACAGACGCTATAATCAAACTTAAGAGAGCATGCATTATGTTTAAATCTTACGGATAATGTGCTAAAGATCAAGTTGCATACTAATAACACACAGCACATATTAAAGTGGTAACACACAAACTGGATGGAAAGAACAAAAAACAATTTAGTAACATGATATAAATTACAATCATATAAATATAAATCCATATCTGGTGCAATTTTTGTTCACATTTTTAGGAGGCTGTTAATTAAGAAACTATTATATTAGTCCCACTTTTCTAAATTGCAAGCAAAACCCAAGCCTCAGTTTGGTGTGAGAAGCGTTTAACCTCTGTAAAATCTCACTGGGCACATTAGACATACAAAGTTTACTAAAACTGGTGTCAGATTATGGAAGCAATATAGAAGGTGCAATTCTAGCAGCTGATATTCTTGCTGATGCACTTCAGCAGCTTTTTTTCATTGTTACAATCATAGAACAGAGTTGTGGGAGCTTCCCCATGATAATCCTCCTGCAAGCCTGAATATTGGCATAAACAGCTGAGTTTTTGCCAGGCTTGGTGACCCTGCAAAGAACTGCTGAAAGCTCACTCAAGCTTGCGAAGCAGTGCTGTCCTGTAAATGACTTGCTAATCGTTTGTCCTGGCCTTTGATGCCCCTGGTGCAAGGTTGGAGTAAAGAAAGCTAACAATTACATCTGTTCCTTCAGATGTGATGCTGGAGACTGTGGGCAGGTGTATTGCTTGGATCTCATTTGCTCAAATTGATTTAAATTTTATGGTGTCTTTTTAATGAGACAGACTGGTGGCTGCTGCCAGTAACAGAGATGCATACATGGAAGGGTGGCAGTAATTACTTTGTATGTGTGAACCATAAAGGGCCTTTCTTCATTTTTCAAATAACTTCTGCACTGAAAAGGCCATGTTTTGAAAGATTTTTTGTAATTCCTAGATAGAAACTAGTGAGGAGAGACTCTTTCCAAAAGCTGTTCTCTGAGCTTCAGCACTGGTGGCTACATGTGATGCTATGTAAGGTTGGCCTCTGGCCTTCTGGGTCTTGTCAGTAAGGCAACAAGCCCCAAGCCTTGCATTTGTTCCAACACAAGACCTGACAAAAGCTTGGTTAGCTTCCAAATTCCCACATTTTCCTGCCAATTAAGCTGTCATACATCTGTGGCAGCTTGATTCTGCAGAAATTTTCCTTAAGAAACCTGAAGTTGCCTTTCTCCTCCACGTATCTGGAAAAGGCACTGAACTTCTGAGTCAAACCTGTCCAGCATCATAATGTGCTGGGGAATATCCTCCTGGCATTCATTGCTTCTTCAGGCACTATCTGTTGTGTTTGGATTCAGATACACTGTAATTTATTAACTTGCCTCTGCGTATGTTTTGTGTCTCTGGCAGGCCTAGTTTTGGAGGGAAACTTTATAACATGATTTTGCAGAATGTTTTTTGTAGGCATCTCTAAAATATTAAGAGTTTCAATCAAAGAGAAGGGGTTATCAAGGAAAAGGTGGGGGGGAAATGAAATTGCTGAAAAGTTCAAAATGTTTCCTACAATTACTAGCAGTTTTCCAGTGTATCTAAGAGTTGCAGTATGAATTATGTCTTCGAGCAGTTCTTGAACCTTCACAATACAGATTTTCAGATATTTTTGTTTGTGACTGAGGCTTACTGCATAATGCAAGTAATGTAGCAATACAAAAAGCATGAAGCATGACATAAAAAATACGATTAATGTCAAGCTCACAGATCTAGTCTCTGTGTGATATGTCCTCAAAGCGCCCTTCGCCTCTGAGTTAGACATTTGAAATCAGGAAGACATAGCCTAATTTTCATTATCTTTGGATGCTCAGGAGTGTTTAATAAGAATGAGACTTATGCATGCATTTTCTCATAAGATCAAATCTTGCTTGAGAAACTTGATAGCTTTTCTTTTGTTGACTCAATCCTTTTGGTGAATTATCAACTGGAAAAAAAGTGGTAGTGATAATTTGAATTAAAAACAGCAACAACATTTGATACAGTGCCTTACAAAGTCTTGCTCTCAAAATTAATTTATAATAGCTTGGGCATAAAAGTTGTTATTCACATTGAAAATTGCAAGCCTTAAGCATAACCAAACTGGACATCTATAATGTTTTCACAACCAAAAAGCCTTTCCTCCTCCATGGGAAAAACTTTCCAAAACAGTAATTCTTTGTTTGTAAAGCTGTGGTCCAGACATGAGAACTCAAGTCTTCTTAGAAAATTTAATAGACTCTGTAACTTTTCAAGACATGGAATTGCAGTATGGTTTCCTATGTAATGAAATTCAGCCAGATCAATATTGCCTGACCCCTTGGGAGTTCTAGGTTTGCCAGGATACTGTTATTTGGAATGCCCTCAAGTCTCTGACAGACACACAGTTTTTCTCATTCATTTTCCTTTCTGCTTCAAAACCCTTTACATTGGATTCCTTTACTTGATCCTGTGGTAATTGAATAGAATTATTTTTGATACCATTTATGATTAGTATAAAGAAATATATTTTATGCACAGGTTGCCAAGTGTTTACACAGATTCCTCTCTATCAGAGTCTGCATGCTGGAAAAGGATCCCTAATTTTCAAAGAGCCTTCACAGCAACCTCCTTGAAGTATATTAAAGATACTTTAGAAATGCTGATGTTATTAATCACTATTATGGACTGCTAAGCATTTTCTGCATCTCCAGAGCCTGTGGCAGATGTTCTTCCAGTAGCAAGTATACCTTCAGACATATATATCTTGGTACTTAAATACACTTTGCTATGAACATATATCAAATTAGATATGTATTTTCAGGTGTCAGTGTTTTGGACAGTGATATATTGCAGCACAGTAGTCATGACTTAAGCAAATAAAAGAGATATTCCTTGTCTTTGAAATGTTTTCAGAATTGTTTACTCCCTTCTGTAATGTAAAAATAAGTAGGGCAAGAGGTTATATGGATAGTTAACACTCCAACCTGGTAAAGGGTGCAATAAGACAAACCTTCCCAATGCTAAGTAAAGGGAAGATGACTTCTAGCAGCATTACAGTGATTGATGTTAACTGCTTCCAATTAAAGAGGCTTTACTAGAGAAAAGGGCTAACTACTCCATCTTGATAGGTGAGAAAACAAACAATGTGTTCTTAAACAAGCATCCTCCCAGAAAAAAAGAGAAGCTGTCAAGTAGACAGTACTTTTGTTCTTGCATTTTAAGGCCCAGAGACCAAAAGGGTCAAGGCTCTTTGTGAGACTGAGGACTGACTTTTTGAACTCCAGAAGCAGCTCAGTTTTTAAAGCTCATTTAAGAGTCCATCATTAAGGACAAGTTTGGTGGTGCTGGACATGAAGCTGCATCCACCCCCTCTGTCCACTTGGAGACCTCACTGTGAGCCGACTCAGGCTGCTTAGATTAGGGATGGTGTGGAGGAACATCTCTGGAAATAGATATGTCTCAGGAAATGAGAGTTTGCTGTGACCAATGGATTTTTGAATATGGACAGATATTTATTAGTATCCCTGTCTGAAGTCTGTTCAGCGGTGAGATCTCATGTGAATAAAACAACTGTGAGAAAAGTTACCAATATGGTTATGCCTGTTTTTATGAAGTCTGACACTAATCAAGATCCCACAAATGTCTAGCCTTGAGTGCTTCCTATACTGAATATCTTTGATATACATCATGAAGGAGCTTTGCAGATGGACTTTTCCATGGTGCTAGCATTTATCAGAAGGGATACACAGATTACACAGATGCCTGTGGGCATGCCAGCTTGGTGGGGGCAGTCAGGTATTAGCTGTGTCTGTAACCAGGGCTGCCAGCACAGAACCAAACTCAACTACAGAGGTCATTCAGCCATCTTCTAGACTCTCAAACGGTCTGATTTGCTCTGGTGCAGCCCTGGCTGGGCCTCTGGGGTGCAGCCACCTCCATGGCTACACGTGAGCAGCTCATGGGCTGAACTAGCCTGCATGACAGAAGCCTGGCTGGAGGAGAAGCTTCCTTCAATGACACTTGGCAAGGCAAAATCCTAAGACACTTCTTTTCACCTCCCTTCCCACAGCATCTTTTTTTTTTTTTGTGATGTTAATTTATAGGTCTTTCCATGAACACCTTCAATCACACTCCACTGATTCTTGATGATCTTCAGCTACATAATATACAGCCTCTTTTATATAATATGTAATTGAATGACTTGCAAATATGGACAAGGAATGCATTACTGCTTCGTTGCAGGTGGGAAACATTACTTGACATGGCAAGTTTCTCTAGACAGTATAGGGACAACATGTTATTCATGGGAAATGCTTGACATACTCTCACTAGAATTCGGTTGTCAGACCCACAGATTTACCCCCTGCTGATCACCAACATCTAAAGCCAGTTCTGTGCTGAAAAACTTTCCATCTCATACTTTAACTGCCATTTTCAAGCACTCAATGAGCACTTGACTGCTCTGGCTCTACCTGAGCATATTTCACTGTCTGAGATACCCTTGAGGATATCACCTGAAAGACACTCATCCCTCCCATCCCAGCCAACACTCCAACCTTGTGAGAGTCTCCCTCTGCCCCAGAATATGTATCCTCACCCTAAACTATCTTCTTGCCTCAAGTGTTTCCATGAAAATGTTCCATGTTTATGAACCCACATTTTCTCATGAGAAACGGTTTCATCAAAGCATTCCCTGTCGGCTGCAGTTTTCTTTCACTTCAAAGGCAAACACTGTGTCAAAGACCTGCATGCCGGGAAATTTCTGTGTCAGATGTCTTGTCTCGAATGTTAGAAGTAGTCATTTTCGGGTGTTTGTACACAACACATAATGCCCAGCGTTAAGTATTTGAGGAAAACCACATTAATCTAGAAAAGCGTAACAGTATGTAACATTTAGCACTGTCTGAACTGTGTCCCAGAGCCATCTTTTTTTTTTTTCCCCATCATAAACTGTGGTGTCATGAAAGTGTTGACTGGCTTGAATACTGTTTAAACCAATATACTTACTAAACTCCCCTTATATGCTTTCCAGTAAAACAGTATATGTGTGTTGTGAAGGGTGGGTGTTAGCTATTGACATGCTGGATTGTTAGTGTGTTTGTCTGAGTAGGGGCAGTACAGAAGATGTTTGGCTCTGTCTAAAAACCTGCACACGGTTCTTGTTCTGGACATGTGCTGACTCCTATGTTATGTTGCAAAGGGAGGTGTGGCCACTAGAAGGGCAAAGACAGCCAGGTGCTAGGTTCTACCATGTCTTGGAGGAAAATACACCCTGTGTTGTGTTTTAGGAATTGTACTCCCCAATTTTAGTGTTTCCACTGAGACGCTCCAAACCATGTGCCACTCACTCATTCCCTCCTCCCCCTCCCCATGCAGCAGGATCGAGGGGGAAATTGGAGGCACAAAAGGTAAAGATCACAGGTTGCGAAAAGAACAAATCACTGGAAATAACAGTGAGATAAGAAAAACAGTAAAAGCAACAATACTAAAAAAAAGAGTGTACAAGAAACAAATGATTCCCACCTGAGTTCTCACCCCACCGGTAACCTACCACTCCCTCTGCCCGGCTACCCAATCTGGAAGGGACCTCCTCCCCCACCCCCATCAGATGACGTGAGGTGTTACAGAATAACCCCTGGGTCCTAACCATGCCCTCTCCTGTCTACTGCAGAAGTCATCCCTGTCCTGACCAGAACCAGGACAACTTGTCAAGGCGAGCAGGAAGAGAAGGTGGAAACACACCACTGTCAGAAAGGGTTTATGACAGTGAGGTATCCTCTCCAAATGAAGACATCTGAAATTGTTCAGCAATGTCTGCTCAAAGTCACTGGTTTGCTGGTAGGTGGCTGGAGACTATGCCAGAGGAAACAGAGCTTTGTGTCAGGTACATTGGGGACATAACTCTTATATGGCTTATCATCATGGAAAGTATTGCCAGGATAGTTATTTATAATACTGTGAAAAAAGTCAAATGAGCTTTCCTCTTCCAGAGCAAGTTCATTGTACATGCTGAGATAAGGATCAGTGTCCCTCTCCATTGCAGTTAACATTCTGGGACACCATAAAATACTCTGTCTTCTCCAAATAGTTGTCCAAGGTTCCCTTCAGCTTCAGTCACAGAACCATTTCATGTTCACAGGATTTTCTTTCAGTTCTCACAGTAAAAGGCTTAAAATAATATACCAGCTTTGTAATGATAGACCAGCTACGTTTATATTTTGATATATTAATTAAAATGATAGACCAGCTACATTTGGAGATGTATGTATATGCTGTAGATCAGCATACCAGCCCAGTCTAAGCTCTCAGCAATAGCACTAAGCCTTTCTTCTGGAAAGTGGGCTGCCTGTGGTAAAGCCTTTTGGTCCAGTGTGTGTGCAAATTTGTGCTACTTTAAATGTGATTATGTCACAGCTCCCTCTGTGGACTGTCATTCCAAGCATGGATCTAGATGATGTTAAACAGCAGCTTCAAAGATTAAACATCTAAAATCAGCAGGTCTGGATAACCTGCACCTGTGATTTTTAAGACAGCTAACTGAAGAGAACCAAGGCGCAAAAAATGGTGATTTTCAGCATACTGGAAAACTCCCAACAGTTCCCAGAAGACTGGAAGAAAATGAATGACATGTCAGTATTTTAAAAACCTGTAGCAGGAAGCTTGGATATTACAAGCGTATTAGAACTATTTGGAAGCAAAACAACATGTTGAACTGTGAGTATAGGGCTTTATTTCAAGGATAGAAATAAAACTGTTTCAAATCAAAATTGGTTTATGGAAAACAAATCTTGTCAAGCTATAATATCTTTTTGTAATGAGACTAGCCATTGTTGGAGAGAAGTTATTAAAGGGAGAAGACACGGTACTACTATTTTTGCAGAAACTCTACAGCATAAGAATTTTCATGTTTAGATTGAGATTGGAAAATTTAAAGAAATATTTAAATTGCTTAGAAACTCATAGAAATGGCTCTTAGATTCCAAAAAGAGCAAACACTTCTGAGAGGGACCAAACACTTCTGAGAGGGAAAAAGCCCTCTCACCTTTGCTATCAATTTTGAAACATGGGAAAAGGTAAGATCCATACTGCTCACCAATGTAAATCGATATTTGCATAAATGAGGCATAACCCAATGACAGCAGGATAGTGATGGTTTCAGTTGCTGCTGAGCAGCTCAAGTTATGCAAATATACAAATACTGTTTCTACAAATGAGTAAAGGGCAATGGCGGGTAAGTTCACCAATAAGCCTTTTTTGGGGATTTTCTTTCTCATATATTCCCTCTTAAATAGTCAATCCGTGGCATTACGCTCCAAAATTAATACAAGTTAGTCGTCTGCTGCACATTAGCAGTATGCACCAGATGTTTGAAAGCTGTGAATACATTTAAAATGGCATGTTACTGCGTCTGATTACTAAACAGGATGAAAATTTGGGGCTCCATGCAGGAAGCTGCAATGACTGTCTTAGCTGTGAAGGATTCATTTAATCTGTAGCAGAACAGCTGCATTTCTGCACTGCCAGAGACAGTGGAGCAAATTAGTATGGACACACTCTTGCTGAAGAGGATGGGAGCAAGCCTCTGTGCATACATTTGTAGAGGTGTTGGGTTTACACTGATCCAAACTCATCAGACCTGTAAATTGAGAAAAGTGAATGAACTCTGTGTAGACATTCCCATGTGGAATGTGATTGGTCTTACTGCGTTTTTATTTAATTCACTGGTGGGTGTAGCAATCATTCCTCAGTCTCAGCTGAGTGTTTTTACTAGCTGATACCTTTGTTTCCTGTTGGGAATGACCCCATGAAATACAACCACAATCAGATGGACACGGAAGATCAAGTAATCACAGTCTAAAAAGCTGCTGCTCCTTGACTGAGAGTTGCCACCTTGAAGATGGGAGACATGGAGTTTATTTTACTTTTCACTGGTCTGAAAAGCCCAGGTTTAGGGTCACACCTCCAGTTCTTTAATCACTGCCTGCCTGCCACCACCTAATGCCCACCAAATGGCACATGTCTGACATCTACAAAGTTGCTTAGGCACGTACATCATATCAGCTTCCTGTGGGTGTCCTTGGCGATTGGAGATGGAGCCAAACCACTGTTTGCTGAGGATCTTTCCATCAAAAGGAAGTGGTCACTAACTGAGCTGTACAGCCAGGACACGTGTATTAATGAACACTAATAGTAGAGTCACAGCTTAATTGAAGAAATTAAAGAAAAAAAAAAAACTTTTCCAGGATCACTTAAATTAATAAAATGACCCAGCCACCAGACTCCTCTGGTGGTCCCAGAAGTTTTGAGGCAGCTCAGGTTGCACCTGCACTAGTGTTTCTGTTTGGATCAGAAACACCTTCTGTTCAGCCACACCTCCCAGTTTAGCATGCTTTGTGAAGCACTGTTGGAAAGCACAAGCTGGTTCTTCTGGGATCGACCTGAACCAGACACTGCAGATCAGGAGCACTGTTCCATCCACAAAAGGGGGAATGGACCAGACTAGAACTAAGTTGAAGTAAAACCTCCAAAAACTTGTATGTCGCAAACATCAGGTCCTCTGCACCAGAAATAGTTTGCTTTGTGGTTCAGTCTTAGCTGTATGACTGCTGCTACAGATACCATCCATGGCCAAACACCAGCCTGGGGTGTTCGTCATGTGTAAAAGTCTCTGTGTTAAACAAAATGGCATATTCTGTCTTCCAGCTGTAACTGAGAAAGAACTCTATACCCACACAAACTACTCCGTATGGAAAAAAAAAAAAAAAAAAGAAGAAAGATTAAAAAAATCCATTTGGGACTAAAAATCCTCTTAAAATAAGTCTTGAAATAAAATGAGGGAGATATAGAATATAGATACGGAAGACAGTGGCAGAACACCACAAAATATTCCTCACAGAAAAGTCTCAAGCTCCAGCCCATGGAGTGTGTTCTGCAATGGGCTTGCTAATTTCTCTCCCAAACCCTCAATATTTCTCTCTAAAGAGAATAATTTTCTAATGTGCCTGAGGAGCTGAGTAAGCAGGTGAAAGCATAACTTCCAAATCTTTTTCAGCAGGAAAACCGGGTTTTACATAGATTTTTTTTTTTTCCCCTTAAAATGGCTGCTCCAAAAAATGCCAGCATTTTTTGGAAGGCTGTAAGTTGGATAAAACTCATGAGATTTTAATTTTTCATAAGTTTTCAGGCTATGAATAGTTTAGTGCTTAAAATCTGGGGGAAATTTTAACCAAAAAGCTAGCATGATTTTCTTTTTTAGCCTGTGCATAAATCTTACTGGGAACATGCTAAAAGAAAACACAAAAGGTCTTCTCCAAAGTGCTACAGTTTACTACGACTGCCACAAAATAAATTTATGGATTTATTTTTTTAGGAGCAAAAGAGGAACTTTTAAGATCCAGAGGTGAAACATAAGTGGAGGAATAGGTTGGCAATTTTAATTTCACTTGTAAAGTAAAAAAAAGTGTTTTTTTAAGGTGCCTAGTTTTTTTTAGGTTTGATGAAAACCAGAGAGAAATGATGATGTACTTCCAGTGTGATAGTGGTAACTAGAGCCTAGATGCATAAATGCATAAATAGAAGTAGAAATACTATACTATTTAGGAAAAGTGAAGTGGTGGAAACCTATGAAAATATTCATGTGACTATTCCATTCAACTACATCTTATTACTTAATAGATATGCAATAAAAATTCAGATACGAAGATGGCACTGAAAATCCAAAGCTGTTGTTTACTGACACTGCTTGCAGTCTACCTTTTTAGCAGCCAGGATTTAACACATGGACTGTTCCCTTGGCAGACAAAGAAATACTTTTTGTTGTATTTTCTCTCTCGCCTGCTTCCTGCTTCCTGTCTGCATGTGATGACGAGATGTCATGTCAGTGCACAGCGTTGAGATGTCTGACAACAGCCACTACACCATCCCAGTCTAAGCTACTTTCTCTGCCAGAACCAGGACACTTTCAAGATGAAAACATCCGACCTGCAGCCTAACATGGGAAAATGTTAGCACAGATGCTGTGGGGGTGGGAAAGCACTCTGCTTGGTCAGGAAAGGAGTGGGTGCCTGGCTGCCAGCTGACATTGTCCGTGAAGCTCTGCCAATGTCATCAACCACACAGGTGCTGAGGTCTCCCCAACTGTAAAGTGGAGTGAAAGATTCAGAGAGGGTTTGGTGCCACACACGCTGCCTCAGAAGTCTGTGATGGTCCAGTGCAGAAAGCATAGTTTCTCTTATCCTTCAGACCATAAAGGTAATGCCTTCCACTAGATTCCTTGCCCAGTGTCCATGAAAGTTAGTGGCAGTGACAGAGTTCCCACCGCAGTGGGAAGCAGGGCAGTGGCATTGCAGGTCTAGAGGGGGACCAGTGGGCATGAACCTGGGTCTGGGTGCGTGGGAAGTGGACATATAGTGCATAGGTGCTGTAGAAGGAGTGGGTTGTCCCCAGGAAGGGAAAAGCTGTGTATGGAGTGGGATCATAAAAATTCTTGTAGCCATCTCCTTGCCTGCACGCCGTGCTGCCTGACTACAGCAATGCTGCTGCTTCCACCATCAGTGGTGCCACCTCAGCAAAATATATTTGGTCGCAGGTGATGTCATGCCCATTTTGACACTAACTTCTAGTGGAACCTCAGGAGAGCTCAAGGATGGAGCTTGTCTCCCACTGGACACCAGGCCTTGGAAAAAAACTTGAAAGGTCATTTATACTACTCTGCTGTACTAGGACACTTTTAGCTTTCCCTAAAAAATTTACCAGAGAAGTGTGTGCAGGTGCATTTCTAGGGATCCCTTACCTCCTTCAGCAGTGTCTGCCAATGCTCCATCACTGAAAACAGTTTTCCTATTGCCTAACAGAGATCACTCTTGTTTCCATTTAAGCCCCTAAACTTCTAGCCCTGTCCATCTGGGAGGAAAGGAAGAACTTTCTCTGTCCTCTTTCCAGCTACTTCTCACATATTTGAAGATTGTTTTTACATCTCCCTTCTGTCTTCACTTATTGAGGCAACCATGACAGTAGCAATGTTCTTTAAGGATTGTAATCAGTAGACACTGAAAGAAAAATCAATTACATTGATGTCTTGAGGGAAGTGAGTTCTTTGTCCTACTTTGTAGCGATGAGATTTCCTGGCTGGCCAGAGTATTGCTTTGTGTGCAGGGGATGGGGAGGAGGGAATAGCTCTGTCTGTGCAAATTGGAAGGGCAAGTAAGAGCTGGCATGAAAATATCTATTTACCTGTGGGGCATTTTTTATGGTACTTTTCTGTGGCAACTGAAGAAACAATTTTCGGCAGTACTTAGACAGTAAATGTAAAAAGACAAACCCAGCCTCAGAAAGGATTTAAAAGTGCTCCATCATCTTCAAAAGTCTTTCCCTGCATGCTTTTATCAGAGACTGTAGCATGGAGCCATGACTCCTGCTCATGAAGGATAGTGCATGAAGAAAAGATATGGCAAATGTCTGTTTCAAAACATCAAATTCCCCTGAATGAAGCCATGAAAGCAAACTTTGTGTCACCCAGGCCAAGCTTCTGGTGGAGTGGAGGTCCTCTGCATTTCATACATCACAGTACAGGCTCTAACATGGTTACCCCAAACTCTCAGATGCAATATTTCAATGTGAAAAAGGGATAAGCAGCACAAAGTAATTATTACATAGTTTTAGTTCACACACTCATCATTTGATGCTTTAAATAAAAGCTTAAGTGGAAGAGGGTCAGACTTCAACAAAAGCCATACTGACAAGTGCCATGAAGGACTACAGTATAATTAGTGTTATGTTGCATTTGACTCAATAGTTTTATTGTAAGATCACTGATCAGTAAAATGCTCAGATATTATTTATGAATTAAAGCTTCAAAATCTCACTTCAGTATTGGTTTTATTTTTTAAGTCAATCGTTGATGAATATGGCATATTCTGTCATGTTAATCAATTCATTATTCCTTACAAATACCAGCAAATACATTTAAATATGATAGATTGAATTATGTTAATACTAGCCCAGATGCATACACTTCTATAAACTTGAAACAGGATATGATCAAGTATTTAGCAAATAGCCTCTAGATACTGGGAAATTTTTAAAAAACACAAAGAGACAGTAAAATTCTGGGGACTGAGTGACAACTGTACAGCTTACAAGTGCAGCAGATGCATTAACAAAACAACCAGCTTTTCAACTTACTGTTGTCTACAACCAGCGTGTTTCTCAACCGTAATGCAAGATAAGAAGGTGACAGTTATTAATTTCAATGACTCTCTAAATAATAGAGAACATGTACATGTAGCTTTAGCTCATCTCTATAACCACCGTAATCAATGTTCCCACAGCACTCTGTTGTCATTGACTGGCAAAATAAGCAACAGCTGAGAACTGGCTAGGTTTCTGATTAAAATAATCTGGCAAACAGAAGCAAATTAACCCCATAGTGAAAATTATGCAGTTTCTTTGCTGGGTAAAATTAGTTTACTATGTGCAGTGCTGTGGTCAGTGCTGAGAAAATAATCTGTGGGGCAATGCAGGGAGAACAGTCACAGTCTGTCACTTTCCTGATGCTTTGAAGAATTGCAGGGCATGTGATTTTGTTTGCTTTTGCACACATACGTATACTTGCACGGATAATCTGAGAAATACTCACTGAATACATTTCAAAATTGCTTTCTCCAGGTGCCATAAACATTGTTTTTTATTGGTTTCATTGAAAAATACAAGTATGCCATAGCACAGCAAATTCTATTTGTGAAGCTTACGGCCTGCTGAAGCAATATGTTACTATGATTTGCCACAACAATGCCCTAACTTGCCTGTTTTAGGAAGGAAAACACAATCCTCTGGCAACATGCAAAATATTTTATTATCCCTGAGGCAGTTAAGGCTGTATAATGAAGAAGAAATGTATTCCTATCACTAGGGCTCTAAAAACAGCCGTGTCAGGTTTTTGCTCAGTTTCCCCTTTGACATGTTTTTCCTTAATCTTGCTGTATCTGTAAATTTGTGGTAATGCTACTTTCTACCACCCTTTGTCTCATGTTTGGACTGTAGCTCTGTAAGACAAGAGACATTTCTTTTTGTGTGCAGTACTGCCAACTTAAGATGTTTTTCACATGTCTCATGACATTTGATGCTTTCCACAGCTCTTGTCATTATGTGACAATCTCAGTATTCATTAAAAAATAAAAGTTCCAGTCCTAATGGCTGTAGATAAAAGCTCAAAATGGGCTGTGTGTACACAGTAAGCCTCAAAGAGCAGAAAAGAAAAGGATAACAAATAACAGGAGCCCTGATTTTATAGCTACTGGTAGACCAGTGTTTGCTTCTCTTTTTTAGCTGATTATTTGTGAACCCTCAGTTTTGAGGTTGCTTCCTCAGCACAAACAGCACAGAAAACAAGGCCACTCTCACCTTCTGGAGATGATGGAACAGTTGGAGAAATCCCCATGATGGTACCTCAGTCCTGCCTAGAGACATTGAGTATGAACCCTTCCGTCTGGGACTAAGGCTGCTGGAGTCACTGATGTCTCCATAGCACTTGTTTGTCCTGTCTAATCTAACACACCGTTAGTAAAAACTTTATTAGTACGTGGGACTCAAAGATAGCACCCTCTCAACAACACTTTTTTTTCTCTATAGTAGCTATTTTTCTCTCAGTGTGAGGATTTTTTTTTTTTTTTTTTGTAGTAAGATTTAGCACCATATTCCATATTGGCAAGCACCTACTTCTGCTGCTGGTCCACTCCTGACAACTAAGTGGTGTTCAGCTGAAAGAAGAGCTGTTTGCTCACCATCTGAAGCAAGTTATGTCAAGACTCTTGTATTTTTTTTCTTACAAGAGCAGCATCTCCTTGCTAATCAGTGGCCTCGCTTTCAGGTGGTGCCATCCCACCTGTAGAAATAAAAGCACTTTTCTTCCTACACTTGGAGTTTCAACGGATACTTCTCCAGTGTGTTTTGAAGAACTGTACTCTGAAATGTGGCAGAAATCCAGGGGGAAAGCAAAACAAGGGGGGAAAGGAAACAACATGCTCAAAGACAAGTGTCTTTCACTACCTGCTGTGCCTGTAACAAATGAGAAGAAAAAATACCATTTTGTTTTCTTTTTGATTTATTCACAATATAGCAGCTTCCTTCACCCTGCACCAAAAATATGTATGTGTATGCACCATTTGAACCCTTGTTCAGCTATAGTCAGTATTTTTCAGTGTGGACTTCTCTTGTGAGTTGCCATTGCCGTTACAACTTAGTGGCATTGCTTTTGGCAGGAGATGTATATTCTTTTCCCTTTGCTACTTTGTGGAGAGAGGCACTACAAATCCCAAGCAGTTGCAGTACCTGCAATACCTGCGTTTTTGGACTTCGGTGTAACAGTTGATGCTGAAGAGCATAACTATTTCTGTGATTCCTTCTGCAGGAAGGTAACTTGACCTTTCCCTGAAAATTTTATGATGGATTCTCACTGACATCACAACCCAGGAATATGCTTATGTGACTCCAGTGCAGCACTTTTTCTGCATGCAGTACTCAACCTGACATACTATGGAAATCACGTCTTTAACCTCAGTTTCCTTAAATTAAATTACACTTAATATGCTGTTTTAAAAAAGGTTGAGATGCTTTGAAAGAATGCATGTGATGTCTTAAATGCAAAATACTGTTTTGATTTTAAGCAGCATAAACTCCTTTTTGCCTTCCCATACTGTCCATTCTTTTGTCCCAGTGCAAAATTTGCAATACTGTCTGAATGAATGATAGGAAAGTGTGTTGGATAGAATGCATTAATAAATTAGGTCACCATACCTGATGACTTATAGGTCATCAGTCTTTTTGTAGGAAAAGCAGAAACAGTGCAATGAACTTTCACAGGTCCTACGGTCATAATGTTCACTCCGCAGATAGTGTAGGACCTTTGGAACAGCAATAACTGTTCTAGGTTTCCTGAACTGTTGGTGAGCTGCAGGCACCAGTATAAGCTCATCTCATGTATCTTTATATCTGCAATACAGATGTGTTCCTTCTGTCTCCCAGTTTAGGAACCCCTAAGAGTCAATAGGGAAAACCAGGGATTTTTAGGGAGTAATTAATCAGAAGTATTGTATACATCTGCTTGAGAATTAAAAAAATCATGTACCCGAAGGGATTCCTTTCTTGCAACGAGTATGTTTAATAACCAATTCAAACACACCTACATCTGAACCCATAAAGTTCACACTTTTGGAGTCATTTCTTATCTGGAAGGTACTTTAGACCCCATGGATGGGCCT
The DNA here is from genome assembly GCF_003031625.1 of Empidonax traillii. Classification (NCBI taxonomy): domain Eukaryota; kingdom Metazoa; phylum Chordata; class Aves; order Passeriformes; family Tyrannidae; genus Empidonax; species Empidonax traillii. The sequence continues at coordinate 519,940 of NW_020955360.1, read as the reverse complement.
TTCCATCCATAAGCTTCTTTCAAAATGGCCTTCCCATCAAGTTCATTATCTTCCCTAAAACTCATGCTTGGCATTGCTTCAGATGGAGAGCATTATCGTTTCTGTTTTATCATTATTGTTCGTATAATGTCTGGATAAATAAAAGATATCATAAAAAACAGCAGTTATTGCTTTGAGATTTGTCCTTTGGACTGTGGCTGTGGCCTGCTTAGGTTATCATTTACTGTGATTTATGTGAAAGAAACTCAAGCTTATCTTCTTCATCAATCTTTTGCAACCTTCACCATGTGTGCTGCTAACTACAGGTTACCAACTTGTTTTTGCATTGGTATGTCAGCTAGATCTGACTGTCCCATGACTTACCCTAGGAATGGACTGGATTCCTGACTTTTACTCTCAATAACATTCATAAAAGCAATGCTGGGCATTTTCCAAAGTTTCATAACGGTTTCATCAATATTTTTAAGAACTGAAACTTCTTGTGTTTTCAGAACATGGTAGCAAAACAGCAGGAGCAAGGGAGGATGATAACAGGAAATCTTCTCAAACATATTTGAGCTACCAAGTATCTCTCACTTGCAGTTCAGGAGCTCTGCCATAGGATTTTAGGAGGAAAAGCATACAGCCTCTGCATGCATGTTTTTTTTTAAACACTGGCAAAATAAATGAGGCACTTGGTCAGTCTTTGTGAACCGGCAGCAGAACGTAAAGATAGCCATACAAACAACCTCATCATTTCTAGGGTCTCAGAGTCAAGAACCTCTTCCTATTTCTTAGTCTAATGACAGATTTCATCTCCAAAGTCCAGCACAAAGACTTCAACAAAGGCAGATTGAGTGCCAGTACAACTTCTAAAATGACCACCAGGGCCTGATTCTACAATATATTGAGTGGTCTTGCATTGGTTCCTGTCTAGGTACATGTGACTTGATAGAGCATTCTGTGTAAAAGGATCCTGATTCTTGCCATGAAGAAGAATGGGATTTTGCAATTTTTCCCTTGTGAAAGTTAAATGAAGCTTGTCTGACCTCTACAGTTTCCCATAACAGATCTTTTTCAGTATAATGACAAACTTCTCTTGGAGACCCAAGGCCACGAACACAAGTCAGGGATGAGACTACTCAGAGCTAGATGGACGGGAGGTTTTCACCAGGGAAGGATGTGTGCAAGTGCAGGAGACAGATACTATTCTGATGGATCTACACATCTAGCATAGTATGAACCAAAATAATCAAGGAACACTTGCAAAGAAGCCCCAGTAGGCGACACTTTCTGTGCAACCACAAGAAAAGCACTGTCTGGAAGAAGGACTGGAGTGGCCATCACAGAAACTTTCTTCTGTTATGTATGGCTCCAAGAAATGGGAACTGTGTTTGACCTTCATGAGAGGTGAAGTCACACCAAGGAAATGCCATATTCAATGGTGAGCTTTTCCTGAGGCTGAATTCAACCCTCAAGGCTCAGATTACTAGCAGACTATGTGTATGAAAGGATATGCACTCAATGATTGCACACTGTGCAATCATTTCAGCCCTGATTTAATGGCTGGGCATGGAAAAACAAAACTTTCAGGATAAAGAGAGTGAGGAAAATAAAATCCTGGGTATTTAGGCAATCACAGGATGAAATCAATCCATCGGTGTGATGCAGCCAGGAAAATAAAGATGTAATTGTGAAGTGCATCAGCTCGGTATTTCTTGTAGTTGGAGGCATGCCCATGCCATTGTAGAAGCGACTGTTAGAATCCCATCTACACCACTCTGTACAAGCCCATACTCAAAAATATGAATTCCAGGTGGGAGAAGGGCAAAGAAGGTTATTAGAAAGAAAAGTGGAGCACTCATTCTACAAGAACAGAATAAAAGAGTGTGGGTGGTTTAGACTAGAATACAGGGTTACAATCTTTCTGTATATATCTGTGAAATGGCTAATCACCAGGTAGTCATTAAAGAATTAAGGATCCTTTAAGTAAGATGACAATACTGGCACAAGGACAAATGAGGAGAAAGTGGCAATGAATAATTTGGAGTGGGAATTAAAAAGCAAGTTCTCATCCTCCAATGCCCTAGAACATATTTCCAGTTGCAGCAAGGAAGCAAGATTCTAAGGTTTTTAAAATGAGCTTGTTGTAGCTAATTGACAATAGACAGCTTCCCAGTGTATCCTGCATTTGCCTTTTAAAAGAATACAGGCAGAAAGGAAAGCCCAGCATTTTGCTGACAAGAAGGACTTGGTCATTGATGGTAAAACTAACCCAAAAGAGCAGCCTTGCATATTTAGACCCTCAAGACAGGGATACCCTTCTTCACCTAGGCCCAAAATTCTTGAGAGATTTTTTGCTCAAAGACCACTGAAGAAAAATTTGAAGCCAGACAGTTCTTTTCTGGCTTCTCTTGTCATTTGCAAAATTTGCAGAAACCAATATAAAGCAATTAGTTGATGGCAGAAAAACCCAGGGTACATGAAGGGTTATGCTGTGTTCAATAATCTTACTCTCTGGATGAAATTCTGGCTTCAGTGAAGTCAAGGTGAGTACCATACTTGATTTCAAGCATTTTTTTCAGTGTTGGGACATTCGTGCATTTGTGCTTGCTGTTAGTAACCACACCTGAGAGAAAGAGGCAGAACCTGGTCAGATGCTCAAGATCAAGAGATATTAAAGCTTTAAAAAAATTTTAAAATGGTGGCATTAGAATGGAGCTCCAGAATTATTTTTGGGGGGCTCTGAAAAGGTTCTCCATCTATCCATGACACTGTAAATGTAATTTCTCTGTGACAAACTAAAAGGCTCTGCGAGCAATGCTTTTTCTCAGAGGTGTTTTTTTTACTTCGTAGTTCTTCAATCTTCATTTATGCCACTTCTCCTTCAAATGTTCTGCTTTGGTTTTGTTTATGTCTTTTACCTTCTCCTGTCCTCCATTTCTTACACTCAGCTGGAGTTAGATGTCCCTGGAAAGATGAAATATAAAGAAAACCACCTGGAAATTCAGATGAGTTAGAATAGTTTAATATTCTTCCTACTTTTAAATTCTTTAGGGTTTAGCCTCCTTCTTAAAAGATATTTCTGATTCACTTACCTGAGATTATGCAAATCACTGCTGAACTCAGAGCAGCATGGGTTATTTCCCTGAATAAAATTAGCAGACACTTAATAATAAGACACATTTACATTTGTACAGCACATTTTATCTCACTGGATCCCAAAGCACTGCTGAAATGTAGTAGGATGTTGAAACTGAGAAACATTCTTAGGTGTTAATTCTCCCATTCTCACTAATGTATCCTGATGACATTCACGCAGTAATTCTTACTTCATACCAGTGGAAATTCGCCAACTGCCTTCTTTCATACACTCATAAAAACTTAAGATTAAAAAGTATCCAAAACAAGCTTTTTTCAAAGCCACATTCATTTTGCATAGAGCCAGCAGAACATAACTGCACACTCTGGACTTGTTTTTCATCCCTCCTAAAGAATGCTCTTCAAAAGCCTTTATTTCCTACCATCTCTTAAGATTTTGAATGTGTCTGCCTAGAAGTTTTTATCTTTTCTCTTTATCTTTTAACAGTAGATGGGACTCTTATAATCTAACTCCTTGTTTGGTGGCTAGGCTTTTAGTGGTCTTGGTTTGTTTAAAATTATTAACAAGTACTACGTTTCTGCTCTTTGAGTACAGCCTGTTTTGTCCCTCTCCATTTATTCTGCACTTTCATGAGCACAGGTTCATCTGAAACTGTCCTCATCCTGATAGTTGATATAGCTGAGGTGTGTTTTTTATACTTCGAATTGAGCTGTAGAGAGACTTATGACAAACACACAGCCCCTACACACACACCCTACATCTACTAGTTGCATGTTTGATCCCATCTTATTTGTACTTTATGCACAAATGTGCATGACTGTAATACAGTAAACTTTTAATATAATTCATACTCAAAAAATAAAGGCAACAGAAATATGAGAAGCTGCTGGGAACTTCCCAGTGGAGACAAATACTTCCACCAAACTGAGAAGAAAACATGGCATTCTGAATGTCTCTCATGATTTCTTGGTTAGATCTTGCTTTTGTTTTTGAACACCTTGCCTCAGAGCAAGTGACAACACAAATTTTTCAAGTATTTGTCAGTTCTTAAGTGCAACAACATTATCCTCTAGCCTGAAAATAAATAGTAATAATGTTGTCATGATGTCTAGAAAATTAGCCAGATTTTAAATCTGTTTTTCAGAGATTTCAGAGAAAAGGCTAAAATCTGTTCTGTCAGATAGATAAAAAGACTGAAGCTGGATTATGGATGTACCTGTCTGGTTTCTAGCATGCTTCTTGCAGTTGTCCCTGCTTTCACCAGAATTTGTGCATTAGGCTCAAAAAAACTGGCAGACAACAAAGCCTTCTGATAAAGATGTAGGTCTTGAGCCCCAGCCAAATGTCAGCAGGGGCCTTTTTATGGACTCCAGAAGGAATTGGCTCATGCCTCTCTGGCATGAAAACCTAAATGTATTACCCAGCAAACATGGAACTTGGCTATTAGAAGCCTTGAACAAACAAACAAACAAACAAACAAAAAATCCCCAAAACCAACCCCCAAAACCAACCAACTGAACAAAAAACCACACAAAACCCCCACAAAACCCAGAACCCAACAAGCTTTGTTCTGTGCATCAAATTATAGTTCTGAGTGTGTGGCCCTTGTTGTTGGTATGTTCACAAGAGACACCTAATGAGATTAGGAGCGCTTTGAATAAGACAGAAGTAACCAGCTGGGAGAGCCTGGTGCAGAGCGGCCGGCAGCGAGGAAGGGCACTGTCCTCTGCAGTTACCAAGGCTACAGGGAGCTGGAGCAGCTGGAACAGAAGAAATTAAACCTGAAGTGCAAAGTTTAGTACTGAGGTGGGAGTCAGTGCCTTGGCGTGTCATCTTGGGCAAGGGAGGCTGAACTCAGGCATTTGGAGATGCTCTCCTTTGGTACACATGGTGAGGCCGTCCTGGTGGCACCGGGACCATGTGGGTGGGTGGAGGGCATGGAGCAGAAAAAGCCCATAAGCCTGGTGCAACTGGATGGAGAGTGAGAAGAAAGAGAGCACGTCAGAATAGTTTAAAGCACTGTTCATCATAAACAGCTTTCATGTTCAGTCATGAAATTAGGTAGTAGCTATGAGACGAGAAACTAAAAATGCTAATGCCATTTGTACAGCATGAGAAAAATAAATATGCTGCTATTTGACTGCACCTAACATCAGCTCACACACATCCAATTAATTAACATGGCAGTTAATTAAAAGGGCAGTTTTGATCTGCTGTAGCAAAGCTTTAATATGTAGTGGCTTGCTAAGTCATTTATTTCAGTCAAAATTAAAACCAAATACTTTTCATTGGCCCATTGCAGATCTCCATATTACCCTAATGACATCAGTGTGACATCTGAATCTGGCCAGAATTAATATGAGATGACAAAAGATAAATAGAGGTTGGTGTAGGTCAAGGAGCACAAAAGTGGCCATGAAATGCCACTAGATAATCTGAGTCCCTGGTGAAGTACAACTGGCCTCTCACAGCCTTTCGTTAGCTGGTTTTAGTTATTTGCTTCTCAGAAATCAGAGCAGGACTGAACAAATGAGTGACTAGGCCAAGAAGACTTTCAAAGCTGTTCCTCCCTTAACAATACATTAAATAACACAGGATCCCATATTTTGAAGGAAACGCTGCTTGTGTAGCAGAAAGCCTTTGCTAGCTCAAGTTCCCACAACCCTGCACAGTAGAATGTGTAGAGAAGTATGGGAAGGACTGTTCCTGCAAATTACAAGCCCAGGACAAGTGTTTACAGCAGCTGTTAAAGTGCCCATTCAGTGGTGAAGACCTAGTTGCCCAGAGACCTGGGGAATGGCACTCACTAGCACCTAGAGGAGAGACAGAAATGCACATTACCCCATAATCTGTGAGCCATCATGATTTAGAGATGGCAGACCACCAAAAAAAAAAAAAAAAAAAAGAAAAAAAAAGGGTTTTGAGAATACCTCTGCCCTCTCAAGGGTTTTGTATTGCACACACCAGAAGCAGAGAACGGAAGCTCACCTTACATTTTAATCAGTCTTTCTCTCACTTAATTTTAATCTGACCCTGAGTAATACCCCCTAAGAAGATTCATTTAGAAGCAGATTACAGCATCTAATTTGCTAATGATGAGACATCATCCTCAGAATCACAATCTTCCGTCATGACTTAGTAGATGCATCAGGAAATAAGATAAAAATGTCCTGAGCCCTCATCATTGTCTTACAGCTGGAGTGTCCAGTTTATCCTCAGCACTCCCCAGCCCTGGATCCAGTCCTACCTCAGGACTCTGCCTTGCCATACTGAACTGAACTGCAGCAAATAAGCAGGAAAAGCCAACATTAGAGTATGTTTGCATTGGAGACCTGAGGGGAGGAACAAGGTGGTTCCTGTAGGTCAGTGCTCCAAAACCCAGGGGCTCAGGTCAGCAGGCAAGTATGGGTTGCAGTTGGCCCATGCAGCTGGGAAATGTATTATGAATACACATGATTTCCTACATACAGAGAGAGTAACTCATCCAGAGGAATCAAACTCTCACAGTGTATCCCCAGCCAGGGGGGAGGACTGCTGGTTTTTCTCTAGATTTCTTGGTCAGGTGTATGGGCAGGATTTTCTGAGAAAAGCGAAGAAGAATCACAAGTCACCCTTAGGGAGTAAAACACAAGGGAGCATGGACCACTTGCAATGGAACAAGCAAGGGAGGGAAGGCACTCTGGGTATTTTGCTCAGGAAAGGTGCTTAGATAATAGAGAAGCTTTCAGAAAAGTAAAGTATCCTCTGTATTCTCTGATTATGAAATGGTTTGTGATTATGACCTGATTCTGCTTAAATTCAGTGGAAGACTTAAAAGTTTTTCAATTTCTAAAGTGTGCTTTTGTATAATGAAATTAATTCTAACACCTGAAGAAATAGAAGTCATGAATGGAAAGAAATGCCTTAAAGTCAAAGGGGCCATGATATCTTCAACTTTTATCACAGGCAGAAACAGAAAATCTATCAGGAAGGGCTCCAGACTAAGCAAACAGAGTTAGCATCTCAGAAGTGATATTAAGAGTAGCAGAGAGATCAGAAATATCACAAAAGCATTTGATCAGCAAAGAAATCTGTGTTCAGTAAAAGGAATATTGCCAAAAGTCGAGTCAGTCTTGTGAAGGATATTAAAAGACACAGAAAAAGATTTTCCAGTTGCATGAAGGAAAGAGGAACAGGCATGGAAGAGAACTCTAAAATCAAGAACTAGCTTCCTAAAGTTGCTAGAACACACCCTGTGCACCCATCCCACATACAAAGACAAAAGCCACCCGAGAACTGAGAGTGGCCTTCTTATCCACTTTTCATGACAGACCCAGTCCACAGGCCACACTACCTACCCTGGCTCCCAGCTGGCTCCCTGCCACGACACACAAGCATAGCTCTAATCGAAGGCTGAAAATCAGAATTGAATAACTTCTACAGTCAAATACAAATGCTCAAACAGAAGAACTCCATTTTCTGGGCACCACTGTAGTCCATAGCTCCTAAGGTCAGGGAGAGGATTTGGGAGGGCAACGTAGGCTATAAACTGAAAAACAGGGGAAGAGCTGCCTCTTGCACCTCTTCTCCAGTCTTTTGCTGGTCTGTCACCAAGCTGCTGTCAGCCCTGCAGGAACAGGTTCCTTTTCTACCTCAGTTTTCCCTAGCCTCCCTCCTCCCATTCTCTTCTCTCCCTCCACTCCAGCAGTGCTCCCTCCAGGATGAGTTCCCAGATGTACCTCTGTCATGTGTGTTGCGGTATGGGGAATGGGCACAGATGAGTAGAAGAGTTTTTGCAGGCTGCTCTTCATCATAGAGGAGACAGACAAGCCCAGTGGTCCTGCCCTTGTGTGATGCCCTTGCCAGCATATGCCCCAGTGTATCCCCAGGTGGTCAAGGACAGAATTTTCTGTGTGATTACTGGGAAAATCTATATCTTGTGAAGAGCTGGGGGAAAGCACAACTGTGAGGAGGGCAGTGCTCTGTAAACTAGTATGTTCTTTCTATATCATGGATGACAACTGTCTTCTGCAACCTCTTCTGCATTGCAGGGAATTGAGGGTGGGATGTGTTCAGGCTTGTCCAAGGAAGAAAGGAAAGGGGATATCTGGGTCTACATAGAGAGGACAGAGAGATGCCTCCATGGCAATATTGATCCTTTTCTTTAGGAGTCTGCACTGATGAAGAAGTCAAGAATCTCCTGTTGCTTCCAGTGCTGCAGGGCAGTGGATGGATGCTCTGAGCAGAGCAGAGACATCCTACTATTTGCCGCACATCTCACCCACACTATGTTGCTCGCCATGTAGCCTGGGGGCTGGGAATAGTAGCAACAGCTCACTGTACAAAACAGGCTGCCTCTCCAGCCTGCCCCATTACTGGACAACGAGCTTGAATCAGTTGCTTTAAAATGTGCCTATGTGCCATTCTATCCCACCCAGCAATATGGCATGGTGCAGACTAAGTATTCTTTTAGGTGCAATGTTTGGTTGGGGATGGAGAGAGACCAATTGCAATAAAGAGTTGATCTCTGGCAGCCAGCAGCAAATAAACTGTCACAGAAACTCACAAGGATTTACCTCCTAGAGGATCTCATGATACTGTAGTTCATATTGGTACCTTGGACCAATGATTTACAAGTATTATGATACATTTGTAACAGAGTTTGTCACTTAAGTTCCTTCTCATGCATCATTTCCTCCTCACAGTTTTCGTTCCCTTTAGGAACCACAGTGACACGAAGTAAATGGGAACAATCAGAGTATTCACATCAAATTGTACTACTGCTTCAGACCAACCTGCTAAGACAGACATGGCCAGTGGATGTGCCAGGAGAAGTGAGAAAAGCTGATCATTGGCAGAGACAGGTCCTCCAACAGCCTCTGTCACCGAGTTAATGGGAAACAGGAAAGTGGTTTTAAGATGGAACTTTGTACATTTCTGAATGCAATTGCATGATTGCAAGAAAACTAATCAAATGGTTCAGACATTCCTTCCTGTTGTGTGTTCTGCACTGTGATGTGCACCAACACCAAGTAGTGAGAACTAGTATGACCAGCTGATTACTCTAGTACTGCCTGCTGGAGATTTTCACTTTTTTTCAATAAGCCGTGATGACCACTTATTAGGCCAGGGGGTTAGTGGGTTTAATCTGTTTCCTAAACTGTGCTTTAACATGTGCTACAATTTGGTTTTTAACCGTTTGGTTCAAGTAAGTGGAGCTTCTATGAAGAAAAGGTGTTGCACGGATCTCTATGGAAATTATGACATGATCTGGAACTGTACTGCATGTAAATAAGGAAACTTGGCTGACTATTGTGAAAATAAGTAGGACAGTTTCTAATGTGAGGGAAGGTGTGGTCTGGAGAATTTAGCAGGAGATTAACAAATGTGGTTCAGCTATTCATAATTGCCATGAAAAATGTCTCAAAATGTTCTGGGATTTTGTTTTAACTGTATAGATGGAACTACAAATATTACACAGTACAATTTTGCTAAGTAACAGAAATTGTGCGTGTGCAATAACCCATTCTTTATAGTGAAGGAAAGAGGGAAAAGGATAATAAAACTTAATTTATCTACCCACTTGCAAAAAAAAAATGGCATTTCATATAATAAACTTCAGGATTGCATTACTGAAAAAAAGGTGTCTAAAAATATCCCACTTACATTTCACCAAAATAGTAAATGTGGGTTGATATGGTATCTTTCATACTCAGGAAATTCCTTGTGGGTTTACACAATGACACATGGATGTCTGATCAGTTGGTCTGTAGCAAATTTAGCTTTAACACATTCACCTTTACTCATAGAGATATTTCAGTTTTGCAGTCAAAGGAAGAAATACAGAGTTGGTGAGAATATCAAATTTAGAAATCTGTGGCCTTAAGAAAGTCATGATCTTTCCAATATTAGTTTTTGTGACTTCCTTTTGGAGGAAGAAGGGTTTTATGGAGCAAGATTTGAATAAACTGGAAATAGGCTTGAGTAGACAAGACATGAGTAGGGGCAAGAAATTCTCATCTATTTTCATTAATTGAGATGGACTTTGACTAGCAAGAACCGAATGGAATTCAGCAGCTGAATGGCAGCTGATAGCCATTTGGCTTAAGGGAAGGACATTCAAAAGGAAGTCCTGAAAAATTTCCAGAAAAATACAAGCACAGTATTACATACTTATATTCAACTCTCTGAGTTCATACAAGAATATTTAAGATGCAAAGACCACATAATCTAGCCCACCAGAGATATTGAAGTACCCAGTGTGTATTTCCCAAATAATCATAGGGTAACAAGGATCAGTTGTGATCATCTGACTTAGTGCCTTGTGGAACCTACTAAAGCAAACTACCAAATATTTTCATTGTTTTGTTTGAACTAGAAAATTCCTTTCAGAAAACAGTACTTTGGATTAAAAATAAAACAAGAATCTTACGATTGGTTTCACCAATCCTCTGACAAGGTTTTCTAATGGTTAATCACTTCCATCTTTAAAAATTTCCACATTTCAGGACTTACCAAGCTGACACCAATTGCCTGTCACTGGGTATTATTACATATTTGTCTATTACCTTGAATGTCAGAAGCCACATTCTGCTTTTGCCAGTGCCAAGTTTCCCAGTGGCCCTGTACAAATTGCCAGAAGTTACCCAGAACCAGCCCTACTTCACAGCAGAGGCTCAAAAAGAGTTTTTACAGAGCCTCTCCTACCTTGTCTTTTAGATACAAGTGACCTACAAATGACAGCAAGGAATGTAACTTTATTTGCACCACTGGGGCAGCGAGTCTCCAGCTTCACACCCTCACCCTGTTTTGGGTGAAAGATGTGCATCCACATTTCTACACTAACCTTGAGCAGAGGGTGACTGGAGCAGGCTTTACTCAACCTCCTCCCCAAAAGGAATGTAATTTGACACAGAGAGATGTGCAGCCTCATGGAGAGGGTACAGCCTCTGGTGAGGAAGCTGGCTCAGGTCCTAACATAGAGGGTGAAATAAGTGCAGTTCCCACAACTGCTCAGGGATGTGCATGCCAAGCCTTGCAGCTGCAACCATCATTTTATATATGCTGTGATGCTGAGGAAAGCATTGGGAGGTGGTTTAGCTCATAGGTCCTCTTGGCAGTAGCCCTGGCGGGTCTCAGCAATCACTGAAATACATGACCAAGTGAAAAATTGCTAAGGCAGGCACCAAACACCACGTACAATAGCTTTAAAGATCTCAGTTGCTGTTTAAGCTACTAAAGCAGAGTCTGATATAAACCATGAGGAAATATATCTCCAGCTCTGTCCTTTTTCAAAAGCAAGAAGCAGCATGAACATTCCCAGGATCAATCTGTGATGTGTCTGTCTGCCTCTTGCTCATTCGTGGTTACAGGTGGTGTAGATGGCCCTGACACCTTGCAAAGCCTCCAGCCCTCCCACGTCCTGGTGCACTATGGTCAGGCAGAAGAGACAGCCCTTCATTGCAGGGGTCTGGAGGACCACTCCAGGGCTGCCTTCACAGTCCAACAGCATGATGGACTGTGGAAACAGTTTAGACCCTGGCTATATGTCTCAGGAAAAGTCTGAGATTAGGTCAGTCATTACAACACTGAGCATCGAGAGGCTTCAGTCTCTGTATGCCCTGTTTATTTAATATTAATTTTACTACAGAAAATGTGCTTCTGGAGCAAATGCTGTGTGCCTTTTGCATAGTCAACAGTATAACATCGTAAACAAAATGGAGATCTAACAAATAATCTTTATTTAACATATGGCATAAATTTTTTTCCTCACACATGCAACAAAAATTATTAGAACAATTTAACCAGGAACAACCAGGGAGGGGACAGGCACCAGCAGGAACATTGCAGGAGAGATGGAAAAGATGTGGAGGATACAGGTTTCCTCTGGCCATTAGACCATATTGCCTTCTGGCCATGAAATTGAATCTTTTCCTGCCTCAGAGATGCGCAGATGGCAGACAAAACTCTTCATCTTAATGTAAGAACAGAAAGAGGATAGAGGATTTGTTACAGATCTAGAAAGGTCCCAACCCCACTGGTAAGAGTAAAGCCTGAGTCATACAATGGATTTTTTTTTCTTCCTGTGGTTTGTCTGGATTTTTTCTGAGTAACAATAAGAGACGGATTTTTTTTTTTCTTTCAAATACCACATTATGAAAAAGGGAAGAAATTAGGAAATAGGAAAATTAAGAGTTCCTATCCAGCTTTCATTTGACTCCCTTTATGCACATATTTTATAGCTTGATCTCTACAACATTTTCTTTCAATCCCTTGGGACCCATTTAATTCACTGAGGATACTGGAAAGATGTATCATGAAGGAGACAGTGGTTTACAGGCAGATAGGACAGGCATATAGTTGAGGCACTTGAATGTTGCCCTAGAGGATTGGGATTGAGTCTACAAAGGATTTAAGACTTGTGTGTCCTAGCCCTGTCTGTCATCCCTGGACTTAATGTTTGGGGCATCTCGGGTTCACTCAGAGCCTTACATGGCATCTCCACACCTCATGCTGGTGGCAGCAAGGACAACAGAGGAACACCCCTCCTAGGCAGGATGTCCTCTTTTGCCAGGACTGGGCACTTCAGCTTCCCTTTCTGCTGATTCATTGCTGCTGCTGTGAGACTGCACCCCACCATCTCCAGTTTCCCTGAGGCTCATCTTGCCTTTTAAATATGACACAATTTGGACCTAAGGCTAGGCTTTTAGGACTAATAATTTTAATACTGGAAACAGAGGTTCCAAGATCAAATCAGAGGTAAAACAGAACACTGTTCTGCACTTAAAAACATTCTCTCTGTACCATTTCAGTGTGTATCACCACAAAGTCCTCCAGTGTGCCCAGGCTGGGAAGATGGGAAGAAAGCATTCCCACAGCCATTCTTCACCTGTTCTCCCCTTTCCCTACCCACCTTCTCTCACCTGAATGATTTATCCCCTCCTTGCTCTTATACCACACTATTTTGTCTTCTCACTCCTAATTTCCTTACACTGCAAATGTAACCTAATTACTTGAATTTTATCATCCCTTTTTACTATTATCCCTCCCCAGGATAAGGGGACATAACACACCTTTTGAAGCCACTATTAAGTTGCAGTAGCATGCAGGGTACCACTGCGAATCATATTAATCATACAAGCCTTCTATTAATCTATGAACCCCAGTGCATTCGGAGCAAGACCCATATGGACGTAACACAGGTGGAGCATTAAGATGTTTTGTCCACACTGCCTGTCCCTCTTTCTGCTGTAAAAATTTTGACACCACAGTTACCACAATAAACTAAGTTTGTTTTTTTTTTTTCTTTCAGGGAAAGGCACCGTAAAGTTGTATTCATTAGTATTCATTAACAGTTTACCATAAGGAAATTAATAATTTCATATTCGCTGCGGAGTCTGAAAGGTACACAATAATTAAAAGGTGGAAAGTTCTGCATAAGTATCAACCTTCCAAAGACTGAATGCAATGTGGGTTTTACAGGAAAAATTATCCGATATCCTACAGACTGTGTCAAGATGCACACTTGCAAGAAGACATGTTGAGACTGCCTGAGGCCCCTTCTTTCAGTAATTTTCTGTTCTATATTTGATTACACAACTGTACAATTCCTGTAACTTAGAGGTAGCATTGAATGGATTCTAAAATGCTTATTTCCAAGAAAGGGACATTTAGAAAGATTCAGGTGACTAAATATAAGAAGAGCTGTCTAATGTCATTTTAGATGCTCCAAGAAACCCATCTGGCTTACAGCTGCTGCTCCAGCAGGGCACAAATCCTGCCATAAATCCTGTGTCAAAGCTGCCAACACATTTAGATGACTCCAGCAACTGCCACCATCTCCAAAAGCATTATATTTAGGTACCTGAATTTCCCCATTTAAATTACATTTGAACACTGAAAACAGAGAGTCATCAGATAAACTCAGATCCAACTGCAGCCAGGATTTTCTAGCCACCGTGCACGATTACTCTCATTTCTCTGCTTTAGTCCTTCCTTCTTAGTTTAGAGTCTACTGTCTCTTGGGGTCTCCAGGCAATTTTGGCGAAATGGCTGACAAATCAGATGCGGCTGCAGTAGCGCAGTCTGAGGAAATGCTTGTCTGCATTCACAAATCAGCAGACGTGGCATCTCCACTCAGCCCACTAATCCTCGTGTAGCTGGGGTTAAAGTTATAAGCGTGCAAGTGCTCCCTCTTCTTACCCTGTTTGCTGGTTTATACTGGCTTGAGGGCTGTTTTTTTTCCCCTGAAATTCATCCCTGAAGGAGGCATGATTTGCAGTTAAAGAGAAGTGGAAATGCTTCTGCAGTCTTGGGGCAGGAACGGGAACAGGCAGAGGAGACAACAGAACTAAGTCAAGGTTACACAGGTACCTGCAATATTATTCCCATCAGGCAAATCCAATCTGTGATGCTTTAACAGGGTGCAAAGAAACATACATGGATAGTGCAAGAATATTGCAAGCTCAGAGAATGTATGTTGGTAGAAGATGAAAGGCCTCCTAATGAATGTCCTTAAACTTCTATGTGTTCTGCAGTCTTTATTTTACTGGTATTTTCTGGCTGGAGAAAAAAACCTTTGGCATGCCTTCTTCAGCTTCTTTGTGGGTAGAAACTATATTAAACAATTTTCCCACCTGATTTCAATGGAAATTTCAAGTACCTAGACATCTTTATGCATTTGGCCTCCAAAACTTGTTTATATTAGAAAATGTTTGATTTTGTTTTATAAAAGCAGTACATCTTCCTTGCTGTAGGCCAGTTTATGTTCAGAAAAGATCTTTTCTGTCAGTCCAGGTGATATTATTTTGCCAGTTAGAATACATGGTACTAGCAAAAGAACTGTTTTAGTGTGGGCTTATATGTACAGTACAGTTTTCCGCACTATTCCTAAGTTAGAATAGGATTTTTTCCGACATTACTGACATCAGCTTGGAAGTGCAGTTTAGACTGAACAAGGTGCACTTTGGTCAGCTCAGTGAAATATGAATACTATCAGTATCAACAGGCATAATAGAAATATATTCAGTGCTGGTAGATATCAAAAAGCTGGTGAAGCAGGCTGAGCTATTCCGGATGTTTACCTGGAGACATATTCAAGCTACTATGATCACTGCTGCTGTGTAAGGATCAGTTTTATTTTAGGTGTCTCTGTGTTGCTACTGCAATGGAGAGACACACATTTCCAACCACTTTGCAAAATATGGGTCAAATATATCTTAGAATGAGAAAATGTTCTGACATTTCACTGATTTAAAAATGTAATCTTCCCAAATATGTGTGTATACTGTGAGTAACAAGGATGCTTTCTTCCTCCCATGTCCAGTTGTCTTGTGCATTTAGACCATGGGGTTCTCAGGTATTTTTTTGTGAAGAGAGACCTTTAAGTTTAGCTGTTGCTATTGCACCCCAACATAAAGCAAACTGCAGACAAGAATATCAGTGTAAACATGATGGACAATTCTTCAGTATAGGAACTGCGATATCCCCTTCCCTGTCTCAAATGCACAGTGCATACCCCAGCACACATAGGTACCAAAGCTGAAAAAGAAAACAATGCTCAGTTTCAGACAAGTTGCATTAAAAAATTTTATTTGTGATCACCATGGTAATTATACAGTTCACATGACAAGTTATAGTCTGGAAAGTTATGCTGGAAGTGGAAAAAAGCAACACCCCAAGGTCACAGAATATGGTGTCTAAAGAGACGGGTGCAAAGCTTTAATTCCTTTTTTATTCCTTTGTTCTGTGATATGTTTTCACACTGGCTGTAAAAGCTGTCTGTTAAGACTATCAAACCATGTCATGTCTCTTTCCTTTACCTGTCATTTTACTGTCGCTACTGGAGCTCAGAAATTAGGGGAAGGACTTGGGAGCCCAAACATCCTCGTTCCTACTCTGATGGTGAGAGGTCAGCAGGAGAAGTAGCTCTACTCCTCTGTCTGCCTTCAAAGGACCTCCTGGGACCTCTAAGAAGCCTCGTTCTGCTACGTGAAGTTAAGGTTATTCTGAGAAATTATGTAAAAGATAATTTTTTATATCTGTGCATCAGATAGCGTTATTTGTATATCCATTATCTGGCATGATTTCCCCAGTCGCTCTGTGTGGGTCTTTCACACAACAGAAAAGGCAGCTGAAAAGAGTTTAAAGAAAGGAAAACATAGAGCCTCATAATTTAACAGAGAGGTTCAAAAGGAGGTGAGAAGTTAACAAGCTTAAAATCCTGTTTGTTTTATTCTCCCTACTGCTTTCATGACACAGATCTTTAAATAACTGTAGACTGGAGGACATTTCTCTCCAAGATAAGAGCCCTGACTTGGTGACTACCCATAAACAGGGCAGAAACCACTGCACCTAATTCAAGGGGAATCATCTTTCTTCTCATGTGATCTTGAATCTTATGTGTCCTAGCCCCAGTATTTACTGTATTTCACCATATTTTTTCTTATTGTACCTGTATCTCCTTTCTTTCAGGCCCAAATTTCAAAGATTGCAGTTATGTTTCATAAGAAAAGCTCTAAACCCATAGCCTTCAGGACATGTCTGACCACATGGCAAAATACAGCCCAGTTAACAGTGAGTGACCTCTCTTCTGAGAAGAAAGCCAGCAAAAAGTAAAAGATATATTTCAGGGGCCAAATCTGTCCACATACTGTGCTTTTTACTTCAGTCATCCCTCACTGAAGGAGGACTTGAATTCTGCTTTTTTATAACTGGTCTCCAAGTGTATTTCTCATGTCATAATTCTGCTTTACCTACTCTGTAAGCTCTTAAGAACAAGGATCACATTAGATCATGTGCTTGCACTGCATTCAGCTGAGGGCTAGCAGAGTATTACTATGAAAAAAAGCATTACAAAGTTAGAGGGAAAGATCACTGAAACAGATATGGAAGGGAAGAAGATCAGAAGAGCCGCTTGTTATAAGGACTTAGGGGAGCAAAGCTTACAGCATCTGTGTTTGACCTTTACAAATAAGAACAACAACAAAAAAAATCTGAGCTTGTTTGCATGAAGAATCAATGCAGATCAAGAGTCTGTTAGAAACCGAGGATTTGACCTTGATGTGACATGCCGTGGAGAAATTTGCAACTCTTACAGTCATTTGACTGTTATAACACACCATGCTGTGTTCACACAATCAGCCCAGATAAGAGCAAAGGCTCCCCCTTCTTATTTCTTCCCTTTAATTCATTCCTTTCATCTTATTTTTTTACAAACCTCTCTAGCTCTCCTGCATATTCCATACTAAATGCACTTCTAACTTTAGAAGTGAAATGTGTAAGAGAGCTGCAAGAAACTGGGACTGGCCAGAAGATGCTGTTTCAATTAGACTCATTTAGGTTTTTTAGGACTGAATGGAATATTCCTATGGCAATGTACTCTTTAATCTGCATTAATTTCCTCAGTTACATGGTAACAGCTGATGCACTGTAGTAATCACTGACAAATAGACTTGGTTGGAGTAGGCAAATTGGATCTGTGGCAGAAGAAGAATAGAAATCTCAAATCCAAGGAAAATAAAAGCGTAATTCCTATCTGTTCATTGACAGGATGAACCTGAGCTCAGTTCAAAAGCATTTATCTAAATAAGCCACTTTTGCAAGCATACAGAGCTTGAGATGGAATAGAAGAAACCAGCTGAGAAATGCTTCCAGAATGAAGAATTCCAGAATATTGAAGATATCTCACATGAAAAATAAAGCTTCTCTGCCCAACAGGTCCTATATCACCTGCTCAAGTACAGAACTGTACTTCTTGAGCTGTGCTCTCTGACCATCTCAGGTCCTTTTCTTCTGATAGTTAACATATTAAAGAGGAGGAAGATTGAGAGCTAACTGATATGGACTGTATGAAAATGTAAACCAAACATCTCCATGATACTTGTCATTGCAAATGTTTCTCTTCATTTGGTTATCGCAACTGGTTTTGAAAAAGTACCTAGCTAATTGATGTATTATTTTTCGTATGAATAAAGCATAGAATTTCCTTAAACCCTCAGGAATCAGGCCTTCCAGATCCCATCAGATTGACCTAACATCATGAAGCATGCTTAAAACAACACATTTTGGATTCTTTTTATTTGCCTTTTAGATCTGATCTCCTAGGTAAAATCGCTCCATGTTTTACATTTTAAAAAACCTGGAAATGCTATAGAATCTTTATTCCAAGAATGTAGGTTTTAAGAAATGCATCAAAAATCATGAAACTTGAAATTAAAACATGAGACTTGGCAGCAGTGGTGAGCAGTAATTCACTCTTCCAAGCGCTTCCTCACCCTTTCAAATAGAGATTGCTAATCGCAGGAAAAAAATTCATAAACGCGAATTTGCAAAGAACAGATCAAGCCAGCAACATACAATTACTTCTTCTGTCCTTTTTTTTTTTTTACATTTAACCCAAATATAACATTAATTCCACTCATTTATCTCTAGTTTCTCAGCACTAATCTGAAAATGCATGTAGAGAACAAGCCCAGCTTAGCACTATGACACCCTTGTCTTGACCAAATCTGTGTAAGTTCAGCAGCAGCAGATCACCTGGATGTTTGCATACAAATTGACCCAAGCCTATTGACTTCCTTTTCTGTAGTTCTCTCCCATGTATTATGCAAAATTCAGCAGGCAGATATTATAATCAGCACATTAGTCACCGAGCAGACACCTCCAATTTCCTTGTAGCTTCTCAAAGTCATATTCTGCTGCAGCCCTGAACATTCTCAAGTGTTTCATGGAGTTGGCATCTCAATGTGTGGGTACAAAAAAAACAGGACAAAATGAACATGACATGATACTATAGTGGATAACTTCCTTTCATCCTCAAGTGCATGGGGTTTTATTTTGACCCTTTGCCATCTGCATCAGAGCAGAAATTGCAGGAGCCCTGCAAAGGTTGAAAATATTATTAATAGACAAGTGTCCTCTCATGGCCAGTGCAATTCAGCCTAATGGAATTCAGTCTTGCATTACTAAGTCTGAACTGTGCCAAGTAGTATCTCCTAGACTTGCTGGCAACTCAGAGACTACCCACAGTTTTCACTGAAGAGTTTCCTTCTGACAGAATTTAGGAGTAGTTGTAGCTGAAACTCCAGTGCTTTCGTTACTGCACGATGCCAGCACAGCATTCATCAGTGACTGTTGGGATCAAAACTCAGCTATCAGCAGAAGGAGAGTTGACAGGATTAAGCAGTGAACCATGGACAGTGGGAGCTGAGGGGAGCTTCTTGCTCTGAGAGCCAAAGGCCTCACCACATTAGATACCATGTAGATTGTACCTGTTAACATTTAATATATATAGCTCTGTCTCCCTTTAGCAAGATATGGAAAAGCCTTATAGTGATGTCATCAGATGGTTTAGAAATCCTTTTGTTTCTCTCCCTGTGTGGCCCCATGCTACAGAGAAATACTAACCATCTTGCATCACCTTAGCAGAGAATTGTGTAATCATCTAGTTAACATAACCTGTCCTCTAGTTAACATAAACTATCCCCTTCGTTAACATGTCATGCCCACTGGACCTTTATATTGTAAAAAGCGTGTTCAATAAACGTTTGCGTGGCAGAAAACTTCAGCCCATCAACTGGTTCTAGCACCCACCCAGGGGATGTCAGCCATCAGACTTACAGTCAGAGTTTTTGGCTATCAGAAGTGAAATACCACCCAGAAGTTGCCCCTACTTCTTGCATGATTCCAACTGCTCTTTCCTTTATAGACATACTCTCCAGATGTTACTATTATTTCCCATGGTTTGGAGATGCTGTTCCTCATCTCTAGCTATGACCCATTGTGCCAAGGAGAGAAGAAGAACAGAACATTCCTCTCCTTTCTGCTTAAAGAAACATCCTGGGAAATGGTGCCATATGCCAGAATTGGAAGAATTTGTCTGGAGGATCCTGGGAGTGTGACTAAGCCCCTCAGGGTGTCTAGAAACACCTCAGTTTTCTTTCAAATCTTGCAAAAGCTGCTGTACTTTGAGATCTGTGCTTGGGGCTTGTGGGTAGTCTGGGTTTGGGGTGGCTACCCCTGCTTCCCCAGTGGTGCTGTGCCTCTGGCATGGGGGCTGACAGGGACAGATGGGAGAGTCAGCAGCCCCCCAGGTGATCAGCTGACACATGGGCAGCTACAATAGGATCTTACTTTTCTAACAGGAGAATATTATGTTCTGTTTAAGAATGTCATTTGATGAACTATTTCAACACTCTGCTATGCAAAAGCAGGGATCTTAAGAAACAGTAAAATAGCAAAAAATGTCCCCTATATATTGATTTACACAACAAAGATTTTTTTTTCCAGTGGTTATTCTCCAGTCTAGAGTCTAATCCAAAGCACCAAAACACTCCATTAAGTTTTATTGGGTACAGGTAGAGAACTTAACCTTTAAGCCAAGCTGAAATATTTATCTTAATGCTAGCCACACTTATCTGAAACTTCAAGCTTGAGAAATCTGTCTGGACATCTCCTACATTCAGACTTTCTTTTTTATCTAGAATTTGGATACTTCCTGGTATGTTCTGAGCAAAATACCAGAAAACCCACTTCTCTTCCCAAGAAGTGTAGAAATGAGAAAATTGCAGTGTGTGAAAGGTGAAATTCTTCTGGGTATGTTTTCATCAAAGAAAGGTTCAGATTTATTCCTTCATTTAGTTTTTTGCTATGATTTACAAATTTGTAGAGATTTGTCCTCAAGAAAATTTGTCCTCAAGAACAATCAGATCCCTTGTTAAAATAATGCACTGACATCATCTGTGTAAGCAAGTTAACTCCCAGCAAACTAAGGATATGTGAGCTGTTTTCTGATATGGATTTCACTGAATCGTAATTACTCCAAAATGTTTTAGATTCTGATAAAGATTTACACATTTTCTTTTTACTTCTGCTCCATTTCGATAGCATAGATGGCGAAATGTTTTACTGTAGATAAATGTGACTGCGTGTTTGTGACTTTGCTAATGATCACGAGTCAATAGGTCTCATGATAGCTAAAGCAGCTTGCTAGATAAATGGGTGTACAGATGCTTATCTCTGCAGAGAGATGTGGTAGAAAATCTTAGCAATGCTGCCTGTCCCTCAGTTGTGCATTGCTTAAGCTCATAGCAGGTCATTTTAATGCTAAATCCAAGTCCAGTTGCCAATATTTGCAATTTGTTCTGCATTCTCTGCCAAAAAAAATCCTGTCTAAAATGTCTCATGCTACTGTCTCATAAAACTAAATATTGTCTGCTAGCTTAATCCTAGACAGAAGCGGAAAAGGAGTGCAAAATTGTGTTTTTAAAGTGGGTTTGATTGTCACTCTTTAGAGGCAAAGTGTTAACTCTGGAAATCTGCAAAATGAACTGCTAAAGAGCTACAAATATGCTTTGTTTTATGGATTACCGTGAAGAGAATTATCTTTTAGCTAAGAGAGTTTGGAGGAAGCTGGGAGGAGGTGGTAAAGGCCATTAAGTAAACCTAAGCAGCTTATACTACCTTTCATTTATTTAGGCATGGATGGGATTAGCTTTGGGATGATTAAAAGAGACTATAGAGAAGGAGGCAACATGTAGGGTAGAGGAGGAGGTGCTGCAGATCTATTCATGCAGTAGGAAATCTGTGCAACACGTTGCTGTGGCAAAAAGCTTGTGCATCAATAAACCTGCAATACTGTGTGGAAACCTGGCGGTGGGGCTGAGGCACTTGACATTTCTTGGGGCTCGGGAATTGGAGCTGAGAGACTCCTCTGTGCGGCAAGGAGACACCCAGGCTCACCTAGTGCACGAGCCAACTCTGCTTTGGGTAGCAATCTGGGATTCCTTGGGCTTCCCTAAACAATATGAGGGCTAGGGACAGGAAGGGAACCTGGGAAGACAGCAGAAGGCTGGAGAGCTGGTGACCTGTAGCTGTGTCACTTTACAATAACTCACAGGCGATGTACCCCTAAAAACCCTCACATGCAGGAGTTACGCAAATCCCTTCTCTGTAATTGGTTCCCAAGGCTGCTGTCCTCCAGCACCTTGGGGATTTGCATACAGCCCAATTTTTTCACAATAACCACCTCTCTACTTATTATGCAAATCAGATACCCTGAAGCAAAGAGTATACACAACTGCTGTTGTGGAGTTACAACTATTGCTATAATAGACTCAGGAAAAGAGCCATCGCTGCATCCAATGAAATAACCCCATTGCAGTACGAGGGCAAGGTTTGATGGAAGCATCTAATCAGTCTGTTAAGAAGAAACAGCTTAATACCTTTTCAATCTGCAGAGCCTGAGCAGGAATAGCCCCACTTCTGCTGGATGAAACTTTGAATCACCTAGGAAATTTGGCTGGAATGCATTGCCAGTCAAGCCACATAAAATTATTAAGGAGGGAAAACAAAGCAAGAAACTTTATTTCTGAGCTGACCAAAAAGAAAACCTCATGGCTATAAATGGATATTTTTAATGAAATTTTACAAGTGTTTGCTGCAAAGTCTTTACAGTTAGTTCATTCTTGAAAACACTGTCATGGTGTTTATTTAAACTGCTCTATCTCAGCACTGTTCAAAATGCTCTGACTGGAGAACTGGCAGGGATGTGCCATGGGTTTCTTTTTCCTAAGTTGTACATTTTTTTTTCCTTCTTAAAGAAATACAGTTGAAACATGTCAAATGATAATGTAACCGGCAGCTGAGCTGTTGCGTATTTTCTGGGAGCTGTTTTAGTGGCTGTCAAAGGCAAGTCACCTGTGAGCCAGAGAAAGTGCACAGAATGCAAGTGTCAGCGGTTTCCGAAAGGAGGTCTTTGGAAGGGCCAAAGACAACCTTTTCTCTTGCTATTTCTTTGGGTTCTGCTTTCTACAGACTGGCCTTTGTTATGGAAACTAAAGGGAAGTAAGATTGGGTTTGACCTTTCTGCTTCTGTCTAGAAATCCAGAGGCAGTTTCATCTGGGCTGCCATGTCTTGGTGCATTTCTGAGGAGCTTCAATACCATCTCCTCGTGACCACCACTTTTGGATGTGGAACAGTGGTTTTCTGTGGCTGATCCTGGTAAATTTTCCAGTGGAAATGCAAATCAACTTAACAAGCCAAGCATACACAGTTGAATGTCTTTCTTTGCCTGCTCACCTTGGAAGTATTTTGCCAATATCCAGAAGTTCACAGACTGAAGAAAGACACACTGCTACAGAGTATGTTCCTCAGCAGAGAAACACAGTGGTACTGGCCATGCTTTATCCATACATGGGCACCCATATTCATCCTAGCACCACCGTTCTCTGCCTGCTCTGCAAAACTCTTTTTTCTCGGAAAATAGGAAGCTGGTGATAATGGCCAGGGTGGGTTTTAAAGAGTGATTTGTTTCCCAAACACTAGATGGAGCTGGGTAATTGAGGTTCATTTCCAGCCTCCCTGCAGGCTGAGCGTTTCAGAGGAGCTGAGGGAGGCGGTCGGGTTGGCAGTCATTCACCCTGCCACCTTCTAGAAGCTGGTTCCAGGGCTCTGTAATAGGGTTTGCCTATTTTTTTTTTTTTTTTTAAGATGCAACAATAGCCTTATAGAGCAAGGCCAGCCTCATCCTGACATTACATGAAATAGGTCAGTATTTGGATAGACAGATTTATTGTGTGGTTTGCATTTAGGCTTAACAGTTAAAATAAATAGTTCTTTTCTTCCTTGGGAGCTGATGAGCCAAACTCACTTCCAAACGACTGAAGACTTCTGTACTTTTTGACAAACACAGTTCTCCAATTAAGAAAAGTAAATAGGATTATACAGTCTGAAAAGGCTCTTTATGACTAGAAAGTTTGTATGTGGGAAGTGGGGGTCTCTCTTTAACATTCATTGTGATTCTTTTAAAATACAAACTAATGATTTTGTCACATCCAGAGTTCAGGATTTTCAAAGGGAAAAGCTGCTTAAAGGCAGCCAGCCTTCTGAGGGAAGAGATCTGCATCCGTATGATTAATTCTGTATAATATATGCAGAATTAGTATATATTTTTAATTAAAGTCTTTTAGATGCAATCTTTGCTTTAAGCCACGTGAAGAAATAAGTCGTATTTATTTTTCTTTCAGGAGAGATTTTTATTGTGTGAAATTGATATATATACATATATATACATATTTGTCTTTAATTCAAAGTGGAATATATGACATAGGTCAGAAAAGGCCAAATAGTTTAGCACATCAGGAACTGAGTGTGACAGCTGTCTTGCCAGTTGCTTTGAAGATAGTGCAAACCCAGTGCAGAGGAGATATAGAAAATAACCTGATAGTAAGAGAAGTTTGATCCAAAACTGCATCAGTGAGTACCTGGGTGATATTGTACAACAAAAAGGTTTCCATGCTATATCACATGGCTGCAGATATTCATATTATGTATACAATCATCTAATCTCTCTTGACTCTAGAACATCTGTGACATAGATTAATTATGCATTGTGTAAAGACAAAGCATGGTGATTTAATTAGTTTTCTGATTACTGATTTCCAGTTCCATTGGCTCCCTCTCTTGTCCTTGTAATATGAAACAGGATTTACTAGTTTATTTTACTTTTTTTTTTTCCTTCTTCTACAATCCAGCTTTCTCACCAGGGCACTTTTCCCTGTACTCTTCTCTTTTTTTTTTCTTTTTTTTTTTTCCCACTTCCCTATGTCCCTTCCATTTCTGCCTTTTCTTTGAGATTAAGTGTCTAGAACTGTAAATATTAATCTAGATGGAGGGAATACCATCTGTTTCCAGTTTGATATCCTTGGCTTTTTTGCTTTCCAGATACAGAATGATGATATTAATTGGAATATGCAGAGAATACATTTATGATGCTACTGTAATGTAGACAAATGGTGCCCTGGACTTGCTACAGTAAAATTCATACTGATAAAGATTATTAGATTTATATAGTTTTTATTGGTATCAGATATATCCTTTCCCCCCCTTTTTGTTCTCTTAGAGATTCCTTAAAAGCTCAAGTAGTATCTGCAATTTTGTCATTTAGCCAAAATTTTGCAAGATTTCTTTAGTCCCTGAGTTCTGTTTCTCTCTGGGGACACGTACATGTCTTAGAGCCTGTTATTAGCTGATTTTGCAGCCTCCCACCCTGCTAATATACAGCCAAATTTGAACACTTGTGATGTGCTTCAGGTCTGCTGGCCATCGTGAGATGATATCGTAATTCCTATCTTTTCCTTACAGCTTGATGCTGATTTGGCGCATCCACTCTTCTGCTCCCAATTTCTCCTCTTAAACTGTTTTGGGGACCATTATTCTAGTTAAATGATGAGAAATAAAAACTGAAAAATATGGTTTAAAATAAAAAAAATTTAAACCAAATCACTGTTTAATTTAGGTGTTTATGTGCTGCTCTTTGCCTTCTCTGCACTTCCGCACAAATAGGGTGGGATCTGATGAAAGATGCTCAGTTTAAGCACTTTCATAGCTCATCTCATGTGTGGGAATACACAGATTTTCAGCACCAAAGAAAGAATTTGCTTATGCTTTAAAGGAGATTGTCTTTTGCATTTTTTCTGTAATTCCCCGACTTGCTGGTATTTGAAAGGCACCCTCTTTTTCAGATAAAGAGGAAGCAACCAGCCAGGGTAGGAGAGTGGAGCTCAGTGTGGAGTAAGGCACACTGCAGCTGCAGTTGTTGGAAATAGTCTTTTAACGTCCTGGCTTGATGCCCTTGCTTTCTTGGTGCCCAAGGCAGTTTCACACATTTCCTAGCAATCCATCTGTGAACGATAGAAATGGAGCAACAATGCTCAATGCACAAGCATCGGCAAAGACAGAGGAAGAGCCTTTGCTCTCAATGGCTGAGCCCAGTAATACACTGAGAAATTCATTCAGTTTGGTTGACACATGCTGCAGAGCAAAAGGATATTTACGAAAAAATCTTTACAACACATTATAAAAGACACATCTGCAAGTGACTGTAATTGCTAAGATACCTCTTCACCAACACAGATGTGTAGAACATTAAGGTGGTGATGATGACTGACTACAGGGCAGCTTTTTGTTTATAGGTAACTGCTGGGATTATAAAATTAAAAAATTGCATTTTGACACCATGAAAAACCACTGATATGCTCTTGGACGTTGAATTTTCAATAAAAATGTCATCAGTAACTTTCAGTTAGAGAATTTCAATTTTACTTGAAGTCTGTGTGGTAAAATATTATCACTCTTGGGTACATAGAATCTTGCTACTTTAAATAAATAAAAAATGTGATCTGTTTGCTTAACATTCAGTACTTACTTTTATGGATGATATATATCCTTTTCATCTCTAATTAATTCCTCCAATGCCTTTCATTTTTGAGAAGCATCCTCTGTAAACCTGGGTGTTCAGTTCAGCTGGGGGATTTTCATGGAATCAGGCTAACCAGTGCAAGAATTACTTGAAACTCCGTGTGTAGGCTATCTATATTTGAAGGCCACCCCTTTTGCTTTTTTTCCTATGTAAGTTTGGTCTTTTCAAGTTCTACCTCAAAAATCACTCAAGGTACACCTATCTTTTCAGTGGTATTGACTATTCCTCCAGTATGTGTGGTGTGTTGTAGTAGATGCCTACTGAGGCTAAGATCCTGTGTAACAGGGTCAGTGCTTACACTGAGCATTTTTGCCACGTGCAACATGACGAAACATCCAAAATCCATTGGCTTCTGCTCACAGAAGGAAAGCTTTGCCAGGAAGGGAATTCTGCATTAAGCACCAGAGCTGTTACTGTAAACAATTTTGTGGCAGGTCATGTCTTATGGTGTAACCTGGCGAAGAGGTGCTTTCTGATGCAGCTCAGAAAGGAGGGGATACACACCTACCAAATAATTTCTCCTGTTGCTTCCCCAGCCCTGTAGACATGTGCAAGGCCCTGGCCTCCCACGTTCACTGCCTTCCTTTGAAGAGTCTGTCTCCCCAGGCTCTGCAAGGACCTGGTGTATTTCCCACCCAGGGACACAGGAGGGAGGTTTGGGATACATCAAAGGGATCCTGCTGCTAAGCTGCAGGCACCACCAGCCAGCCCTCCTTGGCTTGCACTGCTACCAACATCAAGTTAAGCACAACTTGTGCAAAGAGCACACACAGTCAGATAAAAGGCAGAGAAGCAGCCCAGCAATCCAAAATTGTTTGCCATAAATCATGTGGCTGGTTTCTGGAACTGAAGAGAAGAAAAAAAAAAAGGCAAAAAAAAAAAAAAAAAAAAGCCCAAACCTTAATGGCTCAAATATACCTGCTGCAACGCACTTCTAACTGAGTTGAAGTGAACTCAAAGTGCCTCCTGTACACCCTTCAAATCTGAGCAATGCTGAAAAGAGGCAATATTAAAGACTTACATTGTTACAACAAGCACTTAAAATTCAAAAATGCTTCATTTTGTTTTAATTAACACAAAAGTTGATCTGTAAAGAGCATCTTCTGACCAGATGGAAACTTTGTGCTGAAAGAGTGCAGCAGTTCACCCAGTGTGGACAAAGGCTCTTATTGCAGTGTCCAATGTGAGAACGTGACTGAGACTTTGAAGCCATAAGTGAGAGGAGTTATTATTATTGGTGCATAGAATGCATTTTAATGTTGCTTCACATCAAAGGGCCTTGGTTAGATATTTGCTACTTGACCATGAAGAACCAGCAATGAGCAGAACATTCAAGATTATTAACTCCAGTGAACCCTGAAATGAGAAGATATTAACTAGTTTACATTCCCTTTTTTAGATGGTAGTAGCATGACTTTCCCTTCTAACTCTTTTCCTTCCATTTCAAATTCCTTTTTTTTTTTTTCCTTTTTGCCCCTTCAGGTTTTTTTCATTTCAGCAATACCATTGTGCCAGTAATTAACACTGTTCTAGACAAGAGTATTTCTTTATCGATGTGGTATTATTGATTGGAAATCTGTCTGCATTCGTATTTTTATACTTGCTATGATAAGATGCTTTGGAGCAGAAGCAATAAAGTCATTAACACTAACACCTGGACTTCCTTAAATATCTGTTTGTCTCCCAGTTTAAAAACTCTTTGCCTTCTGGGGAGGGGGAAGAGAGGAGGAACTTTTTTCTCATTTGTGCTTTTAATGGACTAGAAAACCCAATGGATTTATTATAATTACAGTGCATTTAGTGTTTCACAGAATTAATGCTAATGCTACAAGGGATAAAGTTGATTTAAATTAGAGCTGTATGACTGGGCTTTTTATGCATCAGACCAGGAGTGCATGCAGGTACAGAGTCCCATCAGAACCACTAATATTAAAACACTTTACCTTCAAAGTTAATTTGACTGTGAGGGTGAATACTGGGCTATGGTGTACTGCACAGGTTCCCTGAGACTATGTGTTCTGAGTACGTGTGTTGCTGGCTATCCTTGCCAACAGATTTGACAATGAAGTCAGAGAGGGATGCCAAACTAACAGCTAACACTGTCATTAACTTGCGCATTTGCTGTGATTTCTTCGTTGACAAACATGTTTGTTAGAACACATATCAGGCAGCGTTATCCAAGGAGGGAAGCAAGAACAAGGGAATTAAGACAGTTTGCTTGACATGCAAATTACCATCTCAGCTCTAACCAGCTTGTGAAAAAGATACACTTTACCAGAATGACACACACAAGAGAATACGCATCAGCATCATTTTATTTTCAGGCAACTGCTGTACAATTTTTTCACAGTATTGAATGTAACTCCCCTACTTTCCTAAGTATATTATTCTGGGTTCTCTGTAAAGAGAGAAGCTTTTCTGTCTGGCTGCAAGTTTCTGTCTTATTCACCTTTCTTCTCTCAGGCTGTAATTGAATCTGTAAGGCATGTTTCTTATGGTACCGTAATCCGCTGTCATGGAAACTTTGGAGTCAGCCAAAAGGAAAGTGATTCGAGGCTGGCAATCATTAAATAGCGCAAAGGATATTTTCTGACAACAAAGATTTAAAAATTTGAGAATTCCATGAAGATACAGAAACAAGTGTCTTAAGAAATGCCCAGCATATACACAAACTCATGTACTGTCCTCTTCTCTCGGGGTTTTGCAGTGATGGAGACCTGGACCAAAAGCTACCAGCACTGCTGAAAGGGTTCCTGTGAACTGAATTTTTCTGATATCTAACACTTAAGCAACCAGAACTATTGAGGGCTAACAAAAACGATCTGAAAAATATTTGTTTGGGGCTACTGAAACAAATGCTCATTACTCAAAAATAATTAAAAAAAACCCAAACAAACAAAGATGCCTGGAGGTTGGATTTCTAAAGTAAATCTATACCTTGTGTGAAGTGGAGCTGTAATAAAATTGCCATACACATGTATAAAAGCTATTGTTTCACAAAGAAAATAATTTCATTTGCATTAATGCAATGGATGAGATTACAGCAGAAGAAAAGAGTCACAAATCAATGGCTATGCTTCTCAACAAATTGAACCTCACATAGCAGCACTTCCTGTACATACATATTAGACAAAGAGACTTCCATATCAAGAAGCAAAACTGAACACAGAGAAGGAAAAAATCCTATACCTTTGCACTATAATCTTAGTATTATGTTGTTGTAATTGAACGGCACAAATAAAACAGCAAACTTGTCCCTTCGAGACTAAGAATAAGTAACACCAATTGCAAGTATGACATTCATACGAAAGAAATAAGTTTTGTGGTGAAAAAATGTCACTGAAAGTCAGGATGTAAAAGCTAGTTTTTCTACAATACTGATTTGCACTGAATAAAATTTCAATTAAAGGCCTTTTCTAGCTAAAAAAAAAAAATGCATTCCCAGTTGTCTGTGTTCTGGAGACAGCTGAACCCAAAACACGACTCAGAAATACGTCCTAATGCAGCATTTCAGCAGCTGGACCACAGCAATTTAGCAAAAAGCCTTTTACCAATCTCACAATGAGATAACGGGGTGTGAGGAACTCAGAGTCACCCTGGAAATGGCCCTATCTTTACCCATTTCCACCACACTGGACCTCTGAAATGGCACCTTGGCCTAATAGCTGAGAACCATCAAGTCAAGGTGGGACTGTGGTGATTCTCCTGGTTTTTTGCTGTAGCTGTCAAGCTGCAACAGCTTCAGAGCAATCCCTGAGTGCTTTCCGACCAGCCGGGGAGATATGGTATGATTCACTTCAACCCACCCCTGCTCCAGGCATGTCTAAAGGTCCTGGGAAAGGGAGAGATACAGCACTTGCAGCTCCAAGCTTGCCTAATACTTCTGAGTCTCCTAAACTCTCTACAGGCATCCCTCATCTGAAGCAAAGAGGCCAATATAGAACACTGTTGTATTTCTGTATTCATATTTTTAAGAAGAAAACAAACAATTGAACAAATAACAAAGAAACCTCCTATGTATCTTCCATAATTTCTGTTCAATCAAAAGAGAAAAGCAAATTTTTGTTTTCTCACTTTGCCTTAACAAAGGGTTTGCATTTAATAGTCAGAAGGACATTGCAATTTGATGAGAAGCAAGTCTGAACAGTATGGTAATACTAAGTACAGTCTACTGGAAAACCTTTATCTACTCTTGTGGTTTCAGTTTATAAAAAGCCTCATTTTGTTTGTGAGTAAAATGAAAAGGCCAGTTATTCAAACTGGCATTGCACAGGCAGTCTTATGAAAATGTGGCTAGCCCAGCAGACAAGCAAAAGATTACCTGATAATCAAAGCCAACTATGTACAAACAAGGGCAACACTCCCAGATGGGAATGAGGGGCACTCTGAGGATTTGAAGAGCATCACTAGATCTGAGCTCACTGCTTACAACACTCAAATTGCTATCACTACCTGTGGCCTCAGGTTTTGGATCCCATCTTTGCCTCAGTGATCTTGGTGTGCATTTTAACCGCATGACAGTGGAAGTGTCAGGCTTTATGTGATGCTTTTGGCAGTAGATACCACTTTGAAACTCTAGCTTACATTTGGATGCTTCCATTTACAGTGTTCTTCCAGGTGTTGATTCGACCCAAGGCAAAGAAGAAACTGGCACTGGTGGGGTGTTTTTCACTTGTAACTTTTTGAAAGAAATGAGGCATGGTATTTGGACTGCCATGACATTATCTTCTATTTTGCTTTTGGCATTTTAAGCATTGAGGTATAGTTTCTTATAGCCAATACTTATCACAGAATCACAGAAAATGCTGAGTTGGAAGAGATGCACAAGGATCGAGTCCAGCCCTTACCTGTACCAGACCATCCCCAAAAGTCACACCATGTGCCCAAGAGTATCATCCAAACACTTCTTGACTGACCTTGGGTCCTGTCACTGGTCACCACAGAGAAGAGATCAGTGCCTGCCCCTCCTCCTCCCCTCAGAAGGAAGTTGTAGACTGCAATGAGGTGTCCCCTCTTCCTCCTCTTCTCCAGGCTGAACAGACCAAGTGACCTCAGCTTCTCCTCATACGGCTTCCCCTCAAGGCCCTTCACCATCTTTATTGCCCTCCTTTGGAGACTCTCTAAGAGCTTAATATTTTTCCTACATTGTGGTTCCCAAAACTGCACACAATATTCAAGGTGAGGCTGCCCCAGTGCAGAGCAGAGTGGGACAATCCCTCCCTCAACTGGCTGGTGATGCTTTGCCTGATGCCCCCCCAGACACAGTTGGCCCTCCTGGCTGCCAGGGCACTGCTGACTCATATCCAACTTGCCATCAGGACCCCCAGGTCCCTCTCCACGGCACTGCTTTCCATCATCTCATTCCCTAGTCTATACATACATCCAGGGTTGTCCCATCCCAGGTGCAGAATCCAGCACATCCTCTTGTTAAACTTCATATGGTTGGTGATTGCCCAGTCCTCTAATTTATCGAGGTCTCTCTGCAGGGCTTCTCTGCCTTTGGGGGCATCAACAGCTTCTCCCAGGTCTGTGTTGCCTGCAGATTTGCTTAGTATCCCTTCCAGTACTGTGTCCAAGTGGTTTATGAAGATGTTGAAGAGCACAGGGCCAAAGATAAAGCCCTGTGGAACCCCACTAGTGACAGGTCAGTTGTGACAGTCTGTGTTATCTGACACTAGTGACAGTCTGATGTTATCGCGTTCACTGTTACCCTCTGTGCTCCATCCATGAGCCAATTGCTCACCCACCACATGATGTGTTTATCCGGCTGTGTGCTGGACATTTTGTCCAGATGAATTCTGTAAGAGGCAGGATCAAAAGCTTTACTGAAGTCCAAAAAAATTTCCTGTTGTGATTGATATAAAGTAACCATCAATCCTTTGGTGGTACCTGCATATTAAGCACTGAAGGAGCTAAGTGGAATTAACTCTCCAATGATTAATTGTGGACATAACATTTTTGCCTGAAACTTGTTTACCTGCAAATTCTGTGCAGGAGGTAGATTCTGAGACTTAAAGATGTGACATTCAGGTTTTTATCTTTTCTAGTGTTTTCTTCTCTCAACTTGCATTTTTGCCTTTTTCTGTTTCATAAAGGCAAAACTGACTTTGCAATCTTTGCTCAAGTTAGTAATTTTTGTGCAATGTCCCATTTATTTGACTAAGTATCACTCACAGGTGGAAGGCTTTGTTGGTTTGGACTCCTTTTCAACAGATGAGAATGTACCAGACAGTAGTAATCTTTTTTCCATCACATGGCAAACACCAAACACTGTCAGGAAGAATGCATTTACTTTGGAATATGAAAAACAACTAAATTAATTGAATAGGCATGAGGCATCCATGAGACAACAGCAGGCAAATGTTAGGGTTTTCCCCTCTTTCAAAACATAAAGATGACGTCCAGGAGAAACAAAGTCATGATGCCAAGCTGTCTCTCAGGAAGCCGTACTCACATGATGCTGTGGCGAGTGTAAAGGGAGATCTGCTATAGTAATGGCCTATGTTTTTCCCAATGATGCTTTATTATAAGCAGTCACATAAAAGAAGAAAAATATCTGTGGCAAAATTTTTAATAAAATAAGGGTTTATTTCTCTTACCTATACTATTAAACTTATTATCTTTTTCTAAGAAAGATACATTAGTGTGCTTTGTATTTTTGACATATATAAAATGTAAATATTTTAACCAAATTGACACAGCTGCGTGGCAGAGATATGCTTGGTATGGTTACCTTGCTTGTCAGTGGATTCACAGCTTCTTTTTAATTTATTTTCTGCTGTGGCACCAAGCACATCCTCTCTCATTTCCCTGGCAGGGAAAACAGGGCCTTAGGGCTTTTAGGAATGGTCCCAGTTCTGTGGAACCTGAGCTGACTTTCTTGTCCCTGTGTGCTGGCTTAAAGTTGTTCTGATAAGGTTACTGTGGAGAGTCTCTGCCAGAATAATGTTGCCCTATCACTGCATTTGAAAGTAATTGTATCTGCCAAGGGAAGACTCTGCAATAAGCAGGCTAAAGCAGACTTTATTTAATATATTTTCTTTAATTACTCTGCAAGGTCAAAATTAGTTGCAGATGCTGAAAAATCTTGGCTTGTTCGTGCAGTCTGTCCACAAGCAAAACTGTTTCGCTGGTGAAGATGGAATTATTCAGTACAAATAAATTTATTGTGTGCAGCGAATTCCAGCTTAAATGAATTAAAAGGTTGAAAACTGATTCCTTGTTTTTCCTGAAGACATCCTGGCAGATAAGGATTTGCTTTACACACCTGCTGTGTGGGCAGCTAAGCCATGGACCCCTTCCACCACCCACAGGTCTGCCAAGCCACCGGCACCTCAAGTCCTGGCACCTGGTAGGATGAAAGAGGCAAGTCAATGTGAAAGCTGCAAACAGCAAACTGCACTCACAGTCATGAACCTTCAGCACTTGCAAGCAGAAAGCATTCAGGTCCCACACCCAAGATCACACTGAAGGGGCTGCCCTCTGTGCATCTTAGTATGCCACAATTTTCACCTTTGCCCACGGAAAGTATTCACAAATTGGCTCATCTTCTACGTGATTAGCTGACCTACTTCTCCTGTGCAGGGAGGGAAAGGACAGCAGGCAGATGGCTGAGAAGGTGAAACTATTGAAAGTGAATTTATCCCTGTGAAGCTCTGCGCTGCCATGGGCAGACCACAGCCACGTACTGCAGACCGTGGACCACCCCCTCACTAATGTGCCTTCTAGGTAATTAGAAACACTTGGTATCACATTTTTGATTAACTTCTCAGTCCTCAGTGTAACACTAAAGGAAATAACTTCCTACCATTTTGAGAAGAAATATTTCTCACTAGAGAATAAGGAATCTCTGATACATTCATATTTGCTTTTTGATCACCAGTAACTTCTCCCAAAGGGTAATTAGCTGTCTACTTTCCTTGGACTTCTTGTTGTCTGTGTCAGTTTTGTGTTGTATAGGATAATGGCTTCAGATTGATTGTGTTGGAGGAAGAAGTATTGCTGGGAACACTGGTGCAGAATGAACATGTTTGTATTTTATGTATGCTTGGAGCAATGGTGAGAAATAAGTGATGAATAACAAAACGCATACTCAAGTCAGCCTCTCTGAATGCATCCACCTAACTTTAAAAAAAATGCGGAGTGGAAAAAAATTAATCACCAAATACTGTTTCTAAGTGAGTCTCTGCTATATCTGTGTTGTGGGTTTTTTGTTTGTTTGTTTTGGGTTTTTTTTTGTTTCATTTTTGTTGTGTTTTTTGTTGGTTTTTTTTGTTTGTTTGTTTGTTTTTGTTTTTGAATACACTAAATCATTTGGGCTTTGTTAGGAAGTATTATTTTTACTAAAATGATATTTTGTGTCCCACAGCTTCCCATTTCCTGTAAAGGAAAACAGTCTTAAAATATATAGCTAAGCCACAGGCAGACAGGAACCAAGCTAATGCATAGCCTGGCTCCACCTGCACAAACCAGAATTAAAAAAAAAAAAAACAAAAAAAAAAAAAAAAAAAAAAAACCCAAAAAAAACCCCAAAACACAAACAAAAAAAAAACCCCTGAACCAACAACAAACAAATAAAATGTTGGAAAGGTGAAGAAGACAGCCTCCCTTCTTAAACTTTGCAATTATATTCAATTCCAAGTGTCAGGAAGCACAAGACTGTGCTTACTCTGTGTAGGCTTTCAAGCTCATACCTCA
The DNA here is from genome assembly GCF_003031625.1 of Empidonax traillii. Classification (NCBI taxonomy): domain Eukaryota; kingdom Metazoa; phylum Chordata; class Aves; order Passeriformes; family Tyrannidae; genus Empidonax; species Empidonax traillii. The sequence goes on along the minus strand of NW_020955360.1, from coordinate 484,921 downwards.
CTGAAGGTAGCCTTTTATTCCTTCCACAGGCTTCCTGACTCTGAAATAATCTCTTCTGGAAAAGTGGTGTCTCTCACAAGGGTGCAGGACTGAGGGAAACTGTTAATTGCAGGGTACTAGGCAGGTGCTCCAGGGAAACAACATGTAGGGATGTAGAACTGACCTGATCTGAGCAGCTTTGAATAAACATTACAAGTGGTCTTGGTTCACTCCAGCTTTCACAACGAGATAGCTTTACCTCTTACACTGCAAACACACATTTATTACTTCCTCCATGCATCATAGACTTTGTGTGGGCATAGGGAGATAAGAAAGAATAGAAGTTGTGGATGCCCCATCCCTGGAAGTGTTCAAGGCCAGGCTGGACAGGGCTTTGAACAACCTGGTCTAGTGAAAGGTGTCTCTGCCTATGGAAGGGCTAAATGATTGAAGGTACCTTCCAAACCAAACCATTCTATAATTCTGTGTAGGATGAAGGACAAAGGCCACCCTGACAGTGAAACTGGTGGGGATGCAAACTATGTCTCCCAACACAGCTGGCAGAATCTGCAGGACGTGCATCACGTGATAGTGGCATCTCCAATCCTTTTCCTACTGTGCTGGGAGCAGCGTTGCTGTCGGTGAATCACACTTGTCACCGACTGCCACAGACATCCGGTTACTGCTGGCACATGAGCTGCATCTGAAAAATTGCTTCTGACTTCTGCTGGTACTTGGGTTTATCAGTCTTGAATTCAAGGTCCTTCCAAGGCTGGAACTCAAGTATCTCAGACATCTCATCCCTGTCTGTGATAACTGAGCTTATCGGTAGACACCTGTAACCAGCAGAATGGTGTTTTCAGTGCTAGAGTGTAGGCAAGGAGAAGTCCTATTAGAGAACCTGAGAGTCTAAACGAAAAAAACTTGAGAACCCACAAACCCCAGAGCACGGGATCTGTGTTTGTCTTGTGCCTTCGGCTTTACAGTGTCTTTTTCCTTCACTGATTACAGAATCAGCCTCTTGATTTTTCTGACATTTAGATTTATTTTCTTTGGTTTAGGCTTCTTAGACATGGTTTCCAGCTCTGAATTTTTCAAGCAAAACATCTCAGAGAGGTTTTTTAATGTCAATTGCAATTCTTTCTTTGCTAGCAATTCTCTTTTTCTTACTCACTGCTTTTTGCCTGTGTCCCAAAATGACAAGGATCTGAGGTGTTCCCATTTTCCTTCTCTCAGATACTCATTTATTAGGGATCTATCTAGTTGGCAAGATTTTTCTCATATCAACAAGATAAAAATGTAGCATTAGGTTTTCAGAAAGCAGTGAATGCTGCAAAAAGGTTTCCATATTAATTGAACATCTAGGCTAGCAGACTCCTTGAGGTCTCCAAGCCTTTTAGTGTGAGAGCAGTTACCTCTATAAATGCTGTGTTGGGACTGCAGCTTGCATGAGGGACAAAGAGAATGATTGGATTCCTTAGAAAAATGTGAAACCTAGAAAGTGAGTAGTCCTACAACTCTGTTTATCCAACATCCTCCAAAAACAATAGGGAATCTGAAAAATCAGCTTCCTTTGGATCAGGCCACTGCTATGTTCTTCTTGGTTTGTAAGAAACAAGAAGGGCCAAGTGGCTACATGAAGTCCGTCATTCTTGGTGGGGGTCTGCATATGAGAAGCAGAGCTGCAGATAGATGTGTGTATGTGTGTGTGTGTGAAAGTACTGTTCTGCCATGGGAAGTTAACTTAAACTGTTGGGATTTTTAACAGAATTAAAACCAGAAGGTTTTCCAAATTTCAAATATTTACATGAACAGGAGTACTGTACTGTATCAATCAAACACTCATGGACTGAAGACACATGGAAACCTATGTACCTGCTCTCTCAGAGAGCTCTGTGAGCTGCTTGGAGCTAGTTTATGTTTAAAAAAAATCCCAAGCCCAAATGACAATACCAGAGCTCGTTAGTTCTCTGTTTATACTGTGTGAACTTAAGTTACCAGCATGACAGGAGAGGATGTATATTTTAGATAACACAATCTGGTTTCTATCTTTTGTATTTTTAGCTTTTAATCCTATCAGTCTCTTAGCCAAGCAACTGAGTATCAGATTTAACTATTGCTGCATAGAGAGAGAAATCCCAGCTTATCTTAAAAACACAATAGGTTTGAGTATATATTAAAAAAAAAGTTAAACCTGATAATTCCACTTGGAAACTGAGTCAAATTGCTTAGACTCCTCTTTTAGTTCATGAACCTTGTAGTGATAAAATAAAAGGAAATGGATTTGCAGAATTTTTAATCTTGGTGCACGCCTTTATGTCCCTCATGAACAGAAATAGACTGAGAACTGCCTTCTACAGGCATTATTTCTCAGCAATTTCCATAACATTTCAAGTAAAACATTCACTTTTCCTCTGCCCTGTAAACATCAATCTGACAGTCAAGCCAGATCCTCTGCTCTTTCCATAAAGTTGCAGAGCCCAGCTCCATGTCTAGAGCAGTTCCAGGAGCTAATGGACCTTCTGAGAGCATCTGTGCTGCATGAACGGGCCACCTTCATTTCCTACCTTGGTTACTGCTGCCTCACCTTGCTCTTCTGCTCTCTGAAATAACATTTCAAACTAAGAAGTCTCCTTCTGGTCTAATGAGGAAAAACTGGGGGCTGGGAAGATTTATTAGTCTCAGACAAAGTAACAAGGCAATGGTTCTCGAATTGGAAACTCCAGTTTGAGGAGGACTATTTTGCAAAGATCTGACTGCTCTTGGCAAGCAGCAGACAGATACCATGGGGCTAGTTTCCTGTGGAAACCCAGTGGTACCAGCAATTAGGCCCTGAAACCCCCTGGCACCAAACAGGATAATAAGGAATTGGTGAAGTGCTGTCTTCAGCTGGGACAATCTCACACAGTCCCAGGGAAAGGTGTATCACTACGTGAATTCAAGGCAACCTCTGCACCCTGGAAAGCCATCCTGCTGTCCCAGGAGAATGGACAGGTCTTCAAGATGACCTTATTCAGCTGTGCCTGAGGTTCAGGAGCTGGCCAGGTGGTTTGTCCAAGCCCTCCCTTACTGCTATGTCCGTATCTGTTGTGATAAGCACTGCCTGCACAGGATGAGCAAGGATAACTTAGTCAAAGAAGGTTAGTGTCACACTGTATGTGCAGGCCAGGATATCATGCAAGTTAATTTCCACAAAAGTAAGCAAAGACAGGATACAATAGGAGCCAAGGGCCTGGTTAAAATAAGTGGGAATTTTGCCTGAGTAAGGTTTGTAGCTCAGGCCTTTAATACAAACCAAGTCAAGAGAAATATGTTTTAGTCAGCACTGGACTAGCTATTTTAAAAGCTTTGAACAACACCTCTGATGTGAGTGACCTTGAAGAAATTTTGAGTTCTTACTGAGGCTTTGCAGAGTGGTTTCCTAGGAAATTTATAGCATAGTAGCAAAAGCAGCAAAAGCAATTCAGATAAGCAAATAAGTAGATCCAGACCTGCATTTTTCAGTGGAAGTAAAATGTAGAGCCAGAAAAGAGCAGAAAAGTTCTGTTTTACCTAAAGTATAGTACTTATTAATAAGTAATGTATCATTAACACATTTTTACTTCCTGAGGGACAATAGATAGTTCATCACTATAGTGTATAACTACCATAGCCACTTTTACTGTTGAACCTCCATTTGCTAGGAGGACAGACTAGATTAATGGCTTCTGTGTATTCTCTCCCTCTTGCCAGTACATTCTTGTAGGTTTTCTCCACTTCCTACAGTGATACAGGTTGCAGCCCTCCCTCCTGGCCTCTGCAGCCACCCACTCTCCTCCCCAGCTACCCCACTCCTGCCACCGCAGGGTTTGGGCTTTTCTGGTCCTGTTGCTCATCCCTTACCTCACTGTTCTGTTAGTCAAGTCACCAATAAATCATCTTCCAAAACGGTGAGTTAAACATACCTTTGTACAAAGAAGAGCAAAGAAATATTCGGGGTTTGTTCCACCTCTAAAGCAATTTTGGAAAAAGCATCTGCAAACACTGGCAATGTCCCCCTCATGGGTTTCTTTATGGACTCATTGCCACCAATGCATTTATTCCAGTTACTCCTGCACAAGGTTGTCAAACTTTGGTAATGCCTTAGAAACCACAGGAAGATTTCTGAAAGTTTGCTTTGCCCCTGTCCCCCTCCTCTTCCTCCTGTGGCCACCCCTGGTGCCCCGTGAGCCCTGTCACCTGTGGCCCTAGCACCAGTGCTGTCTGATGGACTGATAGGCACTGCAGGAAGCCCAGAGGGAGGCTGTGTTCGTACTGATTCTGGGGCTTCTGGGCGCTTCAGATAACCTCACCACAAGTTCAAACTGATTTTTGCTGTGGTGGTGGCAATGCTCTGTGGTCCCCATCACCCAGCTTTTTTCAGCCCCGTTGCTTGAACACCAGGGTGATTTACGATCTGTGCTGTATTCAGCTTGAGCAGCATGACTGATAAAAGGTCAGTGTCAAGGGTCTTTTAAAGAGACAGATTATCATAGCCCCGTGACAAAAGTCTGAAGACTTTTGAAGACTGAGGTATCAGATATCATTCTAGGAACACACTGACCTAGTCACTTCAAGATATGCTGCCAAAGAAAATTAAATACCTGGTGCTTTTCCTTGTACAGTTCTGTAAATATCTCATGTTTCCATAGTTTCTTATTTTCCTGTGACCACACCTAGTTATACCCCCTCAGCAGTATTAAATATATTACTTGTTGCAGCTACAGAGCCTCAAAGCACTATCCAAAACTGATGTTTTAGCTGATCTTCAAAACCCTCAAGGTTTTGTATACAGGATCTGCATGTAGCATCCTTCAGTTTAATATGTCAAATGTGAGGTAAGAGGTAGAGGCACTGACTGAAAGCTGGAAACACAAATACCTGGGTGCCCCATTTCCCTTTTTGAAGAGGTTCAAACACCTCTTGGTTTCTGCTGAAGTTTAGGCACCACAACCTCTCTTTGCAAAACCTGAATGTGTCAGCATACCTGCAAATGGAGTGGTGTGTGGGCCTCAGAGAGGGCAATTTTCTAGGGAGGCTCAGCTCATGCCCTACAACAGGGGAGCAAAGGGCATCTTCTTCAGTATCCTTAGTATTTCAGTGCTAGCTTTTGCATGCATTGTTCCCCATGGGTGCCATAGCCTCTCCTCTCACTGCAGCAGAGCCTGAGGGCCAGCACAATACCATGCTCAGGGGGTTGACCAAAGCCAGCCTAAACATCTTTGAGTGCAGGTATGCCGAGGCATGGGATGGAGAAAGCCAGGAGAAATGCCTGAGACACAGGCAGATTGAAATTCAGATACAGAGGTGGGTTAGATGAGGTGGAAAGCAAGACAGATGAATCACTAAATGAATAGCAGCACAGTGTCTCTCTTTTCATACCCTACTTACAAAAAAATGTGATTTTCTAATGAGAAATCATGGGACAGACCGGAGGGGAGCCAACAAGTTACTTACATAATAAGCTCACTTTAAAGGATGTGATGCCAAAACACCCTGTAACAGGGATACTAGAGACAGTTTTAATAACATGTTCCAAACTTCCTGAGGTTGTTTATATGCTACTTCAGACTGATGAAATGCTTTTTTTTACATGTGGACTGGTGTGAAATACCGTTCAGCTAGTGCTGAAGGATCTGGGGGTAGAACACAACACAGCACATACTTTCTTAGCTAAGGACAGAAGAATTGCTTATGTACCTCAAGAAAAAAAACCCAGTCACTTAATTAGAAGATTTGGGGTTTATTCCAAAACCTTTCCTCCTGTAAATTAGCATCTCAACCAGGAGATTAGCTTTTACTTTTGGAGTAATTTTACGGTGTACTTGTTATTCTGCAACTTTTTCTTTCTCAGACATTAGAAGGGCTCTGGGGATCGATGAAGAGCTGTAAAATGTCATAAATAATTAGCCTGACCAGAAAGAGGACCAAATTCAATTCTGCACCCAGATGCCTGCTCGTGCAAACCCCACTGACAGTGGAACAAAGTTCAAGAGTTACAACCATGAATCAAACTCGAAGCCATTACAGATTGAAACTAGTTACTAATGAATGACTTGTTTGGTGAGCCATATGAAAAAAGATGGTGTTTTCAGTACAGATCCTAGAAGACAGATGTCCAAATTTCAGAAATTACTTCCAAACTGGCACTACTTGGCACTCTCAGAAGAGAGAAAAAAAGATTTAAAGAACACTCCTAATCTAAAAACGTATTTATGTCTGAACTATATTTACCCACTATGGCCTGTGAAATTTTGAAGGAAAGTCTCAGTTCTGCAGTTGTGTGTTGACTGGGGCAATTTTTAAACCTCAGAAGTACTTGAATGAATCTCACCTGAACTGATAAATGCAAAAAAACCCCATACAACTATTCCTAGTTCTTCTTCTTCTACAGGGCATTGCAGCCCTTTACCCAAGCATCTCTCCACTTGTTGTCCAGTTCTTCTGATTTTCTGAATTTCCCTGAAATTGCCAGGTGAGGATCCTAGTATAAAGGATTTAAAATGTCCCCTGCGGGCTCAGGCTTCTTGAGTACTTTTTCGTGGTCCTTTCCACAGCTCAGAAACAAAGTTTCCACACCCAAAGGGGAACTGCACAGAGCCTCAGGCTTGGCACGTTTGCAGAGTGAAGGAAAACCCAATTTTGCTCTGCTTTCCTCTGTACAGGGAGATTCGTAACTGCATACCTTCCTCAGGGGACTGTCTTATCCTTGCAAACTGTCATGCAGCACCAAAAGGCTTAATCAGGCTCTCCCCTTGCTGTGGTCTTACTTTGCACAGTATGTTGAGCATGAATTGCTCCAGAGGGTACATTACAGGGCGGTGATTAGGGCACCCAGGTGGGAGCTGGGACACACAGGACCATCATCGCTAATAAATATTTAATCTTTTTATGCAACGTGTAACAGCTTCAGCGAGAGAGACTCTACATCTGCCAGCTCGGCTCAACCCAGAGCCTGCTCAACCAGGGCTGCAGGAAGACGAGGCTTCAAGCAGATGGCAGAGTTGAACTTGGATCACCCAAACCATAAGCATGTGCTTTAGTCAATATGCACATTCAGCCCAATTAGTGAATAGTGCCAGATCCACAAAAGCCACATTTTTCTCACGCTAAATGATTGATCAAAACAAAAGAAAACATCTCACCCAGGCTCACCAGTCAGTCTTGCTGCTGATCACGGCCCCACAGGCAGTGCCAGTGTTTCACAACAGTCGCTTTCTTCAGCTGTCAGCATGCATCCTTTAGACACCAGCAGGAAATAAAGCACGAAACCGGAGACAGGAAATTGTTTAATGACAGAAGTTGGCAAAGACAGGTGTAATCCTCAAGGCTCATTTTAGGAAATATGCAGGTATCATTTTGACAGCATGCCTTTAACAAAAAAAGGTAGAGATTCCCATGTTAAGATGTGGTCTTCTTAGAGGACCCAGCCCTCATACTGTTAGTAAATTGAGTGACAGCTTTATCACAGCTGGAATGGGAGTTTCTGTGAAATCAGTCTAGAAAAGGACATTTTAAATTCAGCTTTCAGTGCCATTTAATGCTGTTGTTGAATGACAGCTATGGTGTGATACAGATTAAAGGAAGTCTATTAGTATCTGCCCTTGATTTCACAGCCTCTCTATAAACACCTCTTTTGCCTCTGATATTGCCCTTTCCTCACCTACAAACTGCTGCAAACTTTGACTGAGCTTTAACTCTGGTTCATTTAGTCTCTAGTACCTTTCCTACCTGTGGACTTGTCTCTGCTCTTTTTCTGCCTCTTCTTTTTAGCCTAAGACACACTTTTTTTTCTTCTCAGTTCCTCATTCCTCATTATGTGTTTTCCAAGAAGCAAAAAGTGAAAATACGTATATATCTAAACCCCCAGGAAGTACCAAATTTAAACCAGGGAGCTGATTTGTGTCCTGAGAAGACTTCAAGGTCACTCTCTGGTACTGCTACTTATTGCAACCCAGAGACTCGAAGCCTCCTTGACGTCTTACACACACACACAGAGCAGCTGTAGGAAAAAAAAGACAAACACTACCCCTCTCCAGCTGTGCCTTCACATACACAGGCAAATCCTGCTAGGAAATGACAAGGGACAGCTAAAGGAAATGGACTACAGAGATGTGAAACGCTCATCACTGCCTCTCTCGGAATGGATGAGATGAAAGAGGAAGCATCCAATCCAAAACAGACCCTGCACTTACACCTGTGACTGTGTACACACAGCCATCTGAACCTGCAAAGATGAAAAGCAGATGAACAACTCAACTTGATAAGGGAATATAGGTATTTATGTTAACATGCTAACGACTGCACATGAGCCTCTTCCCCTGTGAAAATGGGGGAGATAAATAGAGGCTATTGATGGCTGTCTGACAGTTCTGCTTTATGGATGTGAATACTTGAGACTGAAGACAGGACTTGGATCTCCTATTCAGTATAGCTCTTGAACTTTCAGTTCTATTCAGATTACTGCTAATTATTAAAGCTTAACAGGCAAACTCAAGAACGTTTAGCAACAGATTCCAGGATTCTCATTTTTAAGAAGTTATTAGCAAAATGAAAAAGACAAGATGATGGATTTTTTTTTTTCCTGCCAAAGCATGTAACTGATCCCACAATACTGCCTCATCAGCTGACTGCTAGTGGTTTTCCCAGAGAGTGACTTTCTGAAGGAACCCTGTAATCTGTGAAATCCTGTGGACTTCTGTGCCGGCAGAGAGTTGGACTGGTTGATATGCTGTATCAGATTGCTTTTTCATGGTGATGGTGATGGATAGTGAAATCTCATCTATTAGAATCACAACTTCTTCAGTTTTATTTGTACGCAGTGCATTGCTAGCTCCCATCATTGTAGATAAACAGCATCATGCAAAGCAAGCACAACTTGAAAGTCCACGAAGTGGAACTGAAAGAAACCCAGTGTCTTTTGTCTTGGTTTTAAATCCTGCCTTTGAGGATCAGATTATGACTCTTTGTTATTTTGTTCAGCAATGCTTCAGGTTTTTTTCTTGAGCGCCATCATCATTTTGCCTCCTAGATATCTACAGTCTTAAGCTCTGCCAGGGGATGTTTAGATTGGATATTAGAAAGAAATTATTTACAAAGAGAGTGATCAGACACTGGAATGGGCTGCCCAGAGAGGTGGTGGATTTACCGTCCCTGGAGGTTTTTAGGATGAGACTGGATGTGGCACTGAGGGCCATGGTCTAGTAGCCACAGTGGTGTTGGATCAAGGGTTGGACTTAATGATCTCAGAGGTCTTTTCCGACCTGGTTGACTCTATGATTCTATGATTCTGTGATTCTATTAGGGTTAATAAGGTCAGCCACTGAGGAGCAGATTGCCTACTATGTAATCAAAACAGACTTTGAGTCAAAATACTTCTACGGCAGTAGAAATATTTCCAGACTTGTACAAGAAGATGAATAAGGATGAAACAGCACATGAGGACGTTTTTAATAACCCTTCAATAATATTTTGGAAGCAGAGATGGAAATGGACCTTCATTTACAAAAGATCGAAATGTCAGGAATTGAGGAACTGGAGATGATATTGTGACACTAGTGCATATTGTCATTTATTGTTTTGATAATACTGTTTCTCTGCTTTTTCTGTCTCTTGTCCAACTGGCAGCTCTTGCATCAAAATGCATATTTTTTAAAGAGACAGTCTTGCTGAGATCTTGCACAGTTACTCACATGTATGGCCTTTTCAGATCTGTAGGTTTTAAACCAAAGGCTGATCTGTGATTTGAAGTATTGCAGTAAGCACGGAGCAAAGTACCACAGTGAGCACTGAGCTGATTCGTGTCCTCCAGAGCAAGGTTCAGGCAAATGAGTCACAGCACCTGCAGGGAGGGAAGAAGGAGTCAAACTGATTTTCCAAGGTACTGACCACTGACATGTCGTGGGGGCGATGGGGCCTAAAGAGAGAGAAAGGACAAGGAAGGACAATAGTGTTGCTAGTTTGTGACTTCCATAATGATATATTTGCAGATTTAAGAGGGAGGGAAGCAGGAAAGGCAAGTATTTATCAGTCACCACTTTGTGGTTGTTGCATGCTAAGGAACCTCTCTGCCAATTTCTGCCAGGATAAGGGATCCTGATAAATACTATGCTGGAGTTGCAAGGGAACTTCTAATAGACCTTCCTATGAAAGGTCCTTGTATCATCTCAGTCTCAGCCTCAGCACCATGGGATTGGAAGGGTGAGTCCTTTTCAGCAAGGAGGTAAAAGTGGATTTCAACAGGGTCAAAAAACCCCAGGACTTTGCTTTTTACTCCATAGCAAAATTTGCATTTTCAGGAGAAAATCTGAATACCAAAATATTTGAGCCAAAAAAAAAATTTTTAATTTTTGGCAGCTCAGGACAGGTTTGGGCTGCTCAGTTTTTGACAGTAAAGCAACATATATTCGCACCATCTTTTTTCATCTTCTTTTACAGTATGCTGACATTTTCAAATGCATTTTCTCTCAAAATACAGTTTCTCTTGAATATTTTCAACAACGCTTTTTCACGGTATTTTATTCTCAGGGTTTTTCACTGCCAGGGGAGCAGCCAAGGATCCAGAGAGGAGCTGTGGAAATGCATTAGCTATGCAGGCTCTCGAGAGCAGCTGGGAGGAGCACTGGATCCCCTTGACCCTGGCCTTTGGCAGTGGCTGGAGGTGTCCAATTCTGATGTGGGACTGAGATGCAGCAGAGCTCTCAGCCCACTTCTGCAGGGGGGAAGATGAAAAGTGTGGATGTGAAGAAAAAGGGCCAAGTCAAATGCAAGTCTTAGAAAGACAGCAGAAAAAGCAGAATATCTCATGTCCCAGCAGTGTCTCACTACTTGTGTCAAGCCCTGCACTCAGGGATAGCATCTCCTGCCCAGCCCACAGCTGTAACAGAGGGGACAGTCCCCTCTGCTTGCAGTCAAAGACAGTGTCCCAAACCTCTGTGTTGCTACAGTACTTTGTAGTTGGAAATGGAATGAATGGTCCTCTGTACTCCCCTGGTTTTGCATACATAAAACCCAAGCGCAAGCAGCCCTGACTGAAGCCCTGGACGAGCTGGCAGTGGCACCTCCTACTCTGCTCAGAGCTATCTCCCTCCAATGGGGAGACACGGATCAGAGAAGCATGGGAAGGTCTTGGGACAGAGTGGGAAAACAAATTTAACTAAATTCACCCATATGGATAGAAATGTTTTAAGACTTTTTTTGCCTACAGGCATCTTTCCTCCTTCAGACAGTCCATCTCCACTAACTTCCAGCCAGAGGAATTCCCATTTCATATGCAGAGCATCAGAGTATTGCATGCACATAACCAGAACTGCCACAGGCAGATGCCAGGAACTACACTGAAAGTGTTTAAAACGTGATGATGTAATCCCACTCCCCTGCTCATCCAGCCCATTAGACTAGAAATTATATCTAACTGGGTTTCTGAGCTGCTCTGAGCAAACAGTGTGAAAATATAAGTCTTGGTTTGGTGCATGCCCAGAGTGTTGAACTAATAACACTTGTCTCATCTGTGAGCAGCTGCAAAACCTGATATTTACACTAGGATTCACAGAGATGAGAAAAGACTGCTTTTTTTTTTTTTTTAGATGACAGGCTCTGGTTCAAATAGGAATTGATTTGGGAAAACCCTCTGGTTTATGTCATACAGCATGCCAGGTTAAATTATGACAGTAGATTATCTTTTTTTTTTTTATAATTGAAGATAAGCTTTGGAGCATTGACATCTTTCCCACATCAATATAGGAGCATTTTTACCTACCAAAGCACCCATCATTTTGCATGTCAAATAGATCATGGGTAAAGCAAAACTCTACCTTTAAAAGCACTCAATCAACGAGATCACAAATGCACTTGGTTTAAATACAGTGACACCCAAATACACTTGCTGGTGGGAACCCCTTTTTTGCAGAGCTGTCTCTGGGAACACACACGTGCTTGCCTTACCTTTGACAAGGTGGCTCCAATTTCAAAGATTAGAACTGCCTTTAATAGGCTTTTCCAAGACTCAGGTATCAGCTGGCACATGGTTCTGCTGGCAACACAAGGGTTGTTGTCTCAGCCACACAGAAATAATATGCAGAGATGGATTTTATGAGGCCAATTAGTAGAGCTGGAAAACACAACCCAGTTTTTAATTATCAAAGCCCTACCTCAAGACCTGACCTGAGCTGCTTTTCGGGTTTTTTTCAGATTTATCAGGTGGTCTAATTATATCCCCTTTCTTACAAATCTTGCATCACTTCTATGGAGAAATGATGAAGCAGGCAATGCTCCTGCTGGCAGAGTGCAGCAGAGCTAATGTCGGGGTGGATACGGCAATGTATGATATATCAGACTGCTGCAGGACTTAGCTTAAAAACTCAACCCTCAAACCCACACGCCTCCTTGTAGTTAGAGTTTGGGGACCTTGGTGCCTACATTAGACTGGTTCTAACTATTTTTTTTAATGTCATAAAGGTGCATGAACTCAGCCCTTAGCGCAGGAGTGGTTCTGGCTCCTCATCTAACACCAGCACAACACTAAAGCAACAAAAGAATAAATGCAGAGAGACAGACACAGTCTCAGCTGAGTTTGGGATATCTCAAATCTCACTCCTCATGATATTTGAAGTCATGTTTTATTCTAAATCTCTCCCTCTCTCTCTCTCCAAGAAGTAAGTTTTTTGAGGTAAAATGCAGAACGTCCTTCAAGTGTCATCAGGGACAGCAAGGCAGTTGCCAGTCATCCTATGGAAAACTATGGTTATCACAATAGGCTCATAGTTCTTCCAAATGAAACAGTTGGAGCTTATGGACACCGTATGTACTTCCTGTTGCTTTGAAGAGTTCCAGCTGCTCTGCCTTTGCAGTGGCAGTACACATGTGCTGCTGTGGAACCAAAACCAGAAAAAGGACGAGGAAAAGAATGATTTCACATATTTTTGTGTGATGCTTCCATCTTGTGGCCAACTCAGAAAATAAAAATTTGGCTTTTCATTTCAGTAAATGTATTATTAACAAATGAAAGGAAACTTAAGAATTTTTAAAAGTGTCCTTAATCCTTACCTTCAGTTGTGTGGATGGGAATGAATTGGGTTTGGAAATTAGATGAGTTTTCCCTTTGAAAAGCATAGAACAACAATGCTAGCAGAGGAAGGGGTTGATGCCTCCTCTGCCACCCACTATGTTTTAGTCCCACGTGAGCTGGCTGTGCCAAGGGGTGTAGGACAGAGAGAGGGTCAGATGGACAAGCCCTAACCCTAACCCAACCCTTTATCTTGCTGTAGGCATCAGTGATGTGACTCCCATGGAGTATGGACTCTGCTTCAGTTGCTGGCTTCATGAGCTAGCCCAGGTCCTTGGGGTGACTTTCTGTCTTAGTTTTTGAGCCCATGAAGGCTTTCCTTTGTTTCCCTCTCGTCTTTCCTGGGGATTATGCCAGAAAATAGCCCTCATACCACAAAACCTCTAACAATGAGGGTAAGTTGATGGGTTACAACCATTTTGCTGAGACAGTTGCAAAGGCACTGTGCCTCAGGTTTCCAGAGCCACTGGGAGCATCTCAAGGTGGCTGGATGACTTTGGCTGGTGAGCCTGCTTCCCTTTTGCATGATTCATAGCAATCTAGCAGCTTAGCCAAAGATCTTTTTACCTGCATAAACTAAGGTCTCCTGCACAGGGCCCATGTGGAAAGCCATTCCTTACTTTTCCCTTCACATTCTAGCCAGAAGCCCACCCTTCTCTGCTACTCCAGGCACAGTGCTGCTCTTCCCCAGCTCCACTCTCCCAGCTAGACTGCCTCTGCTGTGTGCCAGTGTGCTCCCTTGGCACATTTGCAGCCAAATACTTGCAGAGGCCTTGAGACAGGGGGCAAAATGATGAGTGGTATTCCTGTCAGACACCCAGTTTGGGATTATCAGCAGAGCAAGGGGCTAAGCTTTTGTCCAAAACTGATCTGCCTCAGTACGAGAGTGGGAAACTCACAATCCATGCTCCCTAGCATGGACAGACGTGCTCACAGGCACACACTCAGCTGTCCTACACGTGGGAGAATGCACCCAACTCCACAAAGGAGAAGAAGGGGATGGAGAACTGAATCTAAGATTTGTACTCGGAGAGTACCTCTGTACTCTCTTGCACAGGGAGAGATTTCGGTACTCCCACCCTTTACCCCCCACAGCGGGAAAAATGAATACATCAGTCCTCATGTCTCACACAGCTGCTGAACTTCAGGAAGAGCAGGTGCACAGCTGAGCAGGATGTGAGGTCACGAGCACTCCCATGACTCTGTTGCAACCCCCCAGGGTGGCAGAAGAGTTGTGTGATCATTCAGTGTTACAAGATAAAGGCTCCTCTTCAGCGAGGACACAAAGGAGAGACAAACTACTGTAACTCTTACCTAAGGCGAAGGCCAAGAATGTTGTACCCCATTTGAATGAGGAGGGATTTTCCTTTGTGAGGAAGTGGTGAAGGAGGGGAAGAGGTTAGATAGAGCATTTATTTCCCAGCATGTTTTAAGAGCGGTGACCACCCGATGGACAGAAAGTTGATAACCAGCCTGTTCACAGGGCTTTCCCATGGCCAGCCTTGCCTGGCTCCCAAACCAAGACAGGCTTCTATGCAGGAAGTGTAGCCAGTGCAAGAAGTGCACTGATTTAACTCTGATTTCAGGTCGAAATGCTACAAATCTTCTCAAATTTACATTCAGTTGCATCCACTGTGTAAAATTTATTATTGTGGGAGCACAGAACCATAGGATAAATCTGGTTTTATTCATAAAGGAAGTGAGCTCAGCATAGATTTAAAAAATCCTGCAGCCAGAGGCCTTTCCTAAGTGTATGCAGACCAGTAGGCATCAAACCCTCCAGCACACCTGGTGCCAGGGACAAAAAGGATTATCTTGTGTGGGGAACCCAGTGCCCACCTCAGGACACATGCTCTGCTCTGGGCAGCAGTCACTGGAGCACCACACCTGCCATGATCTGGGAGAAAACATGATTCCCTATAGATGTCACTTACTACCCAGATCATTTGCTGCCAGCAGTTCCCCACTATACCCCCTGGAAGAGCTCAGAGACCTGCTTGTCATTGCTGTCTGATGGCTTTGCAGAGAACTCAATTAACCAAAAACCTCTTAAGGGAAAAAACTCAAAGAAAGACTGATTCTTTATAACCATCTTTCAATAAGTGAGTATAGACCCCTCACATATTCTTAAATTATATATCATTTATTGAAATATAGAGATCTTAATTTACAAGAGTTTTTCAAAGACAAAATATCAACAGGGGCATTTTTGAAATACATTTTGTGCCTACCATCACTCAGGCCAGTATGCCCTTCTTCAAACATTTCACAACAGCCATCATTTTGGAAACACTTCCTTTTTTATTATTCTAAAATATAACTTTTGGACATTCAAAGTGCAACAGTTAACGTGCCTGTGGAATATATCACAGTAAAAAAAATATAAACAAAGGCAGTGATATAGCTGTCATAAATGTTTTGGCAGTATTCTAAAAGTCTATATAAAAATACTTATATACATATTGATGTATAACATCACCATATCTCACGTCCTTCATCATGTAATAGGACCATTTTGTACAAGTTGCAGGCCACGCCATAAAGGAATTGGTTGGCCATTCCAAATTAAAAGCTGCATTTCATAGGCTAACACTGATTGTCGTTATATGATTATTGTAGAACAAGTTTTGGGAATATCTCTCCAGTGGCTTCTCAAAAATTAAGCCATAAAAAAAAGTCTGTAATACTGATAATATTGTAAAATCAATTCATCCTCTCACACTTCTCTCTCTCTAGTAAATTCCCTCTCTTCCTCTGCTTCTCATTCCAGTTTCCAGGCCAGCTTATCTGATTCTAAACCTGCAGTGAGCTGGCTTTGACTAGACCCCTGCCACAGATGCAGTTCTTCTGCACAATACCCATGACAAGATGGAGAATTAACATCACCATGGACCAGAAAGTGAGCCAGCTCTGGTTCACATCTACCATTTGAGTCTAGCCTGAGATGCGCTGTGAGACACAGAATGAAACTGGTGGGGGGAAGGCAAGACTGTGTGAAAATGTCCTTAGATTCCAGTAATTGATACAATAAAATGTGCTAGGGCTGATTTTCAAACCCTGAAATACACTAGGCCATGTGCAAAAATGCAGGTGAAATTGCTTGCCTAATTTGAATGTGCAGATATAAGACTACACATGCAAATTAAGGCACATGTGGTCTCAACTGGCCATTCAGATATCTGGGATGTCCACAGACAATTTGTGTTTCCTCAATTTGTAGTTCATAACTGGAGGGAGACTTTACGTCATCTCACCAGTCCTGGCTATATCAAGAGTCTTATGTTTCACAGTTGTCCCCATACAGAGCTCAGTGACGTGCCTGACTAAAGCATGGCTCCCAGGAAGACACTTGGTATTGATGGGTTGAATGCAAGAAATAGAGAATGCACCATCATTCACAGTTCTTTCTGATTGTCAGTTTCCATCAGGGTTGAAAATGTGGGGACTCGCTTTGGGTCCTGTTTTCACATCTGCCGTAGTTTGTACCTGGCCTCAGCCTGGTG
>NW_020955360.1:439602-466198 GCF_003031625.1 Empidonax traillii | reverse complement strand
GGCAAACAACACTGAGATGCTACTGAAGTACTGCAAGAAACAACACTAAAAAAATCCATCTTCAACATGTCTCTTTCATTCATACTCAGGCTGATTCCTCTGCCCATTACTGGGAGTTCCTCTGTACAAATCCACCTCCTCTGTACATCCTTGATGTTTCAATAAAGTGGTTTTCTTTGTGGAGCAGACATCTGTAGATGACACGGCAAGCTTTCCCCGTGTGCAGAGCTGGAAGGTGTCCATGAGGTTACAGGAAACTGTCCTCCACCAGGTCTGAGGAGTCAATCCCGATGTCGTCCATCATGTCAATGTCCTCAATGGTCTCATCCTCTCTCTTGATGAAGGTAGAGCTACTGGAACCGGTTTCAATGGCACTTTCTTCAGATGTCTGTGAACTGGAGGAGACAAGTATCTCAGAGATAAGACATGTAGTAAATGTGGCTGGGTAAGTGCTCTAGTCTCTAGCAGAACTGAATACTGCCCCCCCCGATGTTTCTGACCCATGGCACAGTCTTAGGTGACTTTGACTACCAGTTTCTTAGGTCATAACATATCTTGTATATCATAAGTAGTGAACCACCTTGTAATTCAAAGGAGCAGTTGTTCATATGTTCCTCCAAACACTTTCAGCCAGAGACTTATTAGAGAAACAGTTTTATGACACTGCTGTGACAATAGGTCACTTAGGTAAATCGAGGGAGGTCAGGTGAAAATAAGATAGCAATAACAGAGAGTAAGATAAGAATAACAGAGAGAGGTAATAGATCTTAATCTGGATAGTTCTTCTTAGAGACTTCAAACTTCCCCCTCTTGAGTGTTGCACAAAAATATATTTTAAAAAGAAAAAAAGCTTCTAGGTTGCTAATTCTATATGCTACAAATTAAGTACTGAATTAAACCTTGGCCATTCACAGTTAGGATCACACAGTGTTGTGTTGTAATGGAACTGGTCATGCAAACTGACAAGAGAGAAGTAAAAAGTCCTGCATACCCTGCTGTCATAGAAAACTATACCATAGAAGATACTCAAAACTTCTCCCAAACTTTTGAATCGGTCTCATGCAAAACAAATCAATCCTTTGCGATCTCATATGAAGCTCCAAGGTTTTGAGCTGCGGAGGCAAGATGTGTTGCAAAATATACCCACAGAGCCACCAGACAGCCATTGTGACTTGGCCAAGCTAGTAAGGGAGTCCCAGAGACACAAAGCAGTCCCCTTCCCAGGCAATCATGTTGCCAGAGGAAAATTATGCTTTTCCCATTGAAAACACTGTGGTCAGTCAGACTACCATGTTTACAAGGGACTCTCTCAAAAGGTATTTTCAAGAGAGCTAAGAAAATAATTTGCAGAGTAGGATGCTGAAGCATGTTAATGGAGATTGCCAAACATGACACCAAATGGTGACTATGGGCCAAAGGATCTGTAAACTGCACCTACCTGTGTCTGTTTCTTTTGCCAAGCTCATCTTCAGAAACGGGGTCAATGTCAGGCAGGGGGATGATGTATCCACTGTCAGCACTCAGCCTCTGCTCATCAAAACCACTCTCCCTGTCCTTTAGCTTGTCTTCATTCTTGTAGGTGACACCAATGTAAGCATTGTCACAGTCCCCTCTCATGCGTGTGACAGCTGGGTGATCACTTTTCAGGAAGTCCAGGTGAATCTTCTCATAGCTCTGAAAATATTAATTTGAAGCCCTCATTAGTTGCTATTCACTGAGGCTGCCTTTCTCCAGATGGGCAGCTGTGGTTTGTTAGCCCAGCAAATATTCTGCCCTATGAGCCAGCAACACTAGATAAAGAGGCCCAGCATCTTCAATTGCTTTGAAGGGAGAAGTGACATGTAAGTTTTAGATGATGCAAGAGCAAATGTGGCAACACAAAGCAGACTTGTAGGTATGAAAGAAGGGTAGGGAGACAGAGAAGGAAGTTAAGGTAGGTGGGAAAATGAAACACTGAATGATGGGGCAGCCAGAGCATGCCCAGAACTATTAGAAGTATGAGGGGAAAACTTGCTGATGTAAGGGTCCAAAGATGGAGACAGGGAGATAATACACATGGGCCAAGTAGTCCCTTTTTTAGAATTATTTCACTGCCTAGAAAATCCCATGAAAATATATAAAACCAATTCTCCAAAGAAAAATGGAGTTGGTAGGATTTCATTAAGAATAGAGAGTTCTGCTTCCCAGTCAGGACTGCAGAACTGCTTCTCTCAGTAAGCTCAAATGAAGAAACCCAACATGCAGTGTCCCCATCCTAGTCACATAATTCACGTAGGTTAGGATGTGCCAGTTCAGTGCTCATGGCTCTCATGGCTGGAACAATACTTCCCTCTGGAACAGTATACAGAAAACACAGAGAAAATTACAAAGATCAAACCTTTTTGTACTCTCCAGGCAACAAGTTCTCCACAATTTCACTCAAATGATAGAAAGAAGGTCTTTTTTCTGGTTCACTGTTCCAGCACTTCACCATGATCTCATACCTGCAGATTAGATGGAAACCAATTTATTAAACTGGTAAAGGAACATGAGTAACCAAACAGAAACTAAAGCCAAGTCTGGAGGCTGGCCAGGTGTGGAAAAGCCAAGTGCACACATACACTTCATTGGTAGCATGGTCAGGTTTGGCCATTCGGTATCCACTCTTGATCTTATTGTAGAAAGTAGAATCGACCATCATGCCAGGATATGGTGTGCCACCTGCAGATAAAAGAGAATTAAAAGTACTACTCTGTACTTGACTATATGTATGCAAAGTTCCCAAATACTGTCTTGCTGTTCGTGTCAAAAACTGTTAACACCATAATTTGACATGACATCAAAATGGTTGTTTTCTAGCCAGTGTTTCACTTCAGAACTACTGTCCTGATGACATTAAGTCCTAATGTGAAACACTGGCTAGGAAAGACCGAAGTAGGTACTACTTAGAAAAAAGCACCTTTAAAGTGTTTATAGAATGTACTGGGTACAGAGATCAGATGATACCTGGATCAGGTCGTCAGCCTGCATTTGGTATATCTGAGGCCATGACTCTGCCCTGCCACAGAATTTCTGTGAGAACTTAGCCAGCACACTTGCTCTGTTTGCCTTTGGCACCTCTATGACAGCTAACAGTGGCATGGCCTGAGTTGCACACCCCATCCTGGCTGTGAGGGTGAGGCCTCGGTGTGAGAAAGTCCCCTCTATACCCAAGCCGTCCCACCTGGGCAGCTGGCTTTAGACAACAGTTAACATGTCAGGTGCATGGATTGTCCAAAAGTTTGGACTTGGCCCCTGAGCTGACACAGTTAACTGATAATTTGGGGCTGCAGCACACGGGAATCATTGCACTCATGCTCGGTTGACGCTAATGTATAAAAAGGGTCGCTCAAGCAGAAGTCAGCAGAGTAGCAAGACGTCAAAACTGACCTTGTTAACAAACACTGCTGAGGATATATTTTACTTTCCAAGAAAAAACAGTTTTCTCAGACAGAGGAGTCATACTATAGTATTACGCCAGAAACCTCAGCCTTTTCTAAAGAAGGATTTTCACCTACAACTGGGCTTCAGAACCCTCTTTACAGGGCAGTGAAGTGTAGGTGTGCTTCAGTTCCTGAGCAATTCAATAGCATTCTCGTGCCTCACAGGGATTCCGGGGAATGGATATTTACAGGATCCTCTGATGCCCAGAGATTACAGTAATTGATACCATAAATAGTGGTGCAATTGTTGTTTTCTGAGAAGCAGCTATGTGACAACTTATTCTAGAAAATAACATTAGTCTTGGGGTTGCCGTGAGGCAGCAGTAGTTACCATATGGGCACAATTAATTCTGCTGAGAGTAAATCTGGGCAATGCATGCTTGCTGAAGCAGGCCAGCCACCTGTCCACGGGGCTAATTAATGAGTCTGAGGAAAGAGCCAGGCTGTTCCCAGCTGGGAACTGTACATTGTCTGTAACTGCTGTATGTTGTCATAACCACTTTACTCTGCCATAAACCAACTGTGTGAACAGTGCTGACCTGGAAATAAGAAATCAGTGTCTCAGAAGATTGACATTTATTTTCATTCTATAATAAGACTAAGACATGCTCTTGTGAAACATATATGAAGAGACAGTTTCAAACCAGCCACTAAGCTGGGCTGCAGCCCAGGCACCCCACAGCAAGGGAGCAACATGTTCCTTCTCATATTAGTTAGAAAATCAATCCTGGTACAATGCATGAATGAATACTTTTCCACAAAAGATTTTCGCTCAGTTTTTTTGTTTTCTAGAAAAAGTAAAAATAAAAAGTATCTTAAAAAAAAAAACAACAACCCACAAACAAAACCCAAAACAAACAAACAAACAAACCCAAAACAAACAAAAAAACCCCACAAAGACAACTTCTGAAGAGTGTGGACATTTTACTTCCCACTGGAATCTGAAACCCCATATTGAAGAACAACAGTGGATTTCACACATATGTTTTTACTGTAGAATTTTAAATACTTTATGTAGGACAGTTTGAACTGAAAAATCTTAATTACTAAATATAGGAAAAATTTCACTGTGCATACCAAGAGAAAATATTTCCCACAGCAGAATGCCATAAGACCAGACATCACTTAATGTTGTGTATAGGTTGTCAAAAATGCTTTCAGGTGCCATCCATTTTACTGGGAGGAAAGTCTGTAACAAAAAGAAAGAAATCCTAAACCACACAGATTAGTCATTAAAGAAATGCTTACCATCACAACTGTTATTTGATAGCCAGGAATAACTTCTCTGTGTAAGAAAAGTTGTGTTAACCTGGCTAGTGTTTATTTTTCATGTCATTTCACATAGAGATACCAGGATTATTAAGCAATGCTACTAACCTCTCCCCACAAAAATTGATTTAGACATAACTGTATTCATTTTATCACTAGCAAATGACCAAGCTGATTAAAGGTATGATACAAAATCTGGCATGCTGAACTAGATCTGATATGTCATTTTTTGATATGTCCCTACTCTCTCCATATCATACCAACAATTCCTTAATAATTTATACAGTCACAAAACTTGGGTTAAAGAAAGTACTGTGAAGTACTGAATGTGGCCAAGTATTTTTTGGCTTTAAAACAGAGTTAGAAAACTTACAGGAATTAATGAACTGAAGAAAAATTGTTCTGAGGAGCATTCATCCCAATGGTCAATTAGTGTAACCAACACTGAATGGCAAGAACATGAAACAGCACCTAAAACTGACACTTCTCATTTCAGTTAAAGCAGAGCTTTACTGATTAAGTACATACGCTGCCCTTGGAGACATAGTTGGAATCATGCATGATGTCTCTAGCCAGCCCAAAGTCACAGATCTTCACAATTTTTCCTTGAGCCAGGAGGACATTACGAGCTGCCAAGTCACGGTGCACACACTACATGGAGAGAAATAAAGTTGTTCAAGGACCTGCTCATTCCATGAGAAAGGGCTGACCTTCTGGGCACAGTCTTAACAAGACCTTCTACTGAACAAGCACCTATATTCCTTGTGAATAGGGGCAGGGAGGCACTGGCCCTCAGAACTGGTGAGGTCTTATGCAGACAGACTGTAGTGGGGAGAAGACCAAAGTGATGCCATCCTTTCTTATTCTACCCATTACGTGCTAATGATATGTCTATGCTTCTGCCATGCTGTGGCTGTATGGACCCTTCACCCACACCCTGCCTTGATCCTCCACTATCTCTGGCACTCTGACTCCACTAATGTCACAGGCTGCAGCAGGAGAAGAGGACTGATTGCTGCTTTGATTTTTCCCACCACGGTGATCTCTATTTCCAGGTAAATGAGAAATCTGTCTAGACCTCCAAAAAGAGTATTTTATTGTGTTGTCTTCAAAATATAAATTGAAACCCATAGTTAGAGAAGACGACATTTTTACACTTTCATTTTACTAATTTTTTTATTTACTTACATTTTTAGAAGCCAAGAATTCCATTCCCCGTGCAACCTGGTAGGTGAAGCTCAGCAAATCCAGTAGGCTGAGTCCCTCTGAGCCATCATCCGAAAGAAGGTTTTTGACTTCTGATTCTATTGAAAAGAAGAGAAAAATGTGTTTGTGCTGTGGAGTGTGAAAGTATCATCCATCGTCCCCTACCTATCATGATTCTGAGCTGATGATTTTAGCAGATTACCATGACCAAAACAGTCTTTTCATAGTAACTAACCACTTTTAATGCCTTCATCAGTCACTGGCACATGCTGCATTCTTAAAAACATCGAGTATTAAATAAAGGGTTTGAGTTTTCTCCTGTCTGTAATTTTTTCCCCTGGGAACTGTAGAAACAAGTGAAGTTAAAAAGGCTCACTGTAATGTTACACAGGTTGTTTACTCTGTGTGGTACAAAACATTTACTTAGAGGTGGTGCCCTCATTAGGTTTTTGTGCATGTACATACATTCTTATCCATTTACTTTTGCTGAACACTGTTATGTTTCCCAGCAAGCATTCACTGGGACTAATCCAATACCAATACAAAGGTTCAGGAATTCTATGGCAACAGTTCTTATTTCTTTTATGAAAGATGTCAGCAAAAAAACAGTCAAAATTCAGTGATTCATTTACCCTGACTGTCCTAGAGCACAACATGAGTACATTAGCCTGCCGTGTAAATCTGGGACTGGATATGATTCAGTTTCCGAGGCCTAGGGGCAGAAGTGATGGTGTCTATTTTTAAAGCAAAGCATATTTGGTTTCTGAGAACAGGGGTAGGTTATGAGGTGCATTCATTATATTTATTAAATAATCCAGGAAAGTGTTTAGGAGTGTGCTGTGTTTGTTTAAGTGTCAGTTCATGTGAAATCTAAGTGGAAACAGAGCAATATAAATCACTATTATTTTTGATCATGGCTATTGCTCAACATCTTGCAAACTACAAGACTGATAAAGTCACTGCCTCCAGAGAGCGCCTACAGCCCTGTTGCAGAGCACAACCACTCAGCGCTTCAGAACAGAAGCAAATACACAACTGAACCCCTTCTGCTCCAGCAACATGCAGTCCTATCCCCAGAGCAGAACGAAAAAACAAAAGCTTAAGTTTTTAGCTTATATCTCATGCTCACACACTTGCTGAACAGAGCTGAGCAGTTTACATCTGTTTAGAAGGCCCAAATAAGATATGTGTTTAAGCAAGAATCATTTCTATTAATGATATATGCAGAAAGGACAGTTCTACATTACCTGACATGGATTTCTTCTTGTATGAAGCAGGTCGATCATACACAGATCTCTGAATATCAGAGTATTTAGATCCCTCCTTCCTTTCCAGCATAGGCACATACTGAGTGGTATCAGCTTGTTTCATGTCCATGTATTCTCCAGTGTTTTCAAATGATAATATCACATAACTGAAATTGGAAAAAAATAGAGGTGTATCAGCTAGTATTTCCCAGGTGACTTCCCTGCCACAGCATTCTGCATATCTAACAGTTCTTTTATGGTTTACAATTGTATTGCTGTGAAATATAAGAACTGGCTTCTTGATAGGGAATAGATAAAGATCATGTGTTACAACATATCCATGTAGCATGTGTGTAATACAACCATCACTTATTAGTACATATTACTGTGCATTACTGTAGTTAAACACAAGCTTTGGTCAGTAGTCAAGTATGTAAACATGTATTGCCTTACTTCCCAAAATCCCACTGAACTCAAGTATCACTACCTATGGCTTTTAGTTCAAAGTTTTCCATATTATAGATGTCATTTATTCACCCAGTTAGTTTGCATCAAATCCAGGCCTGCTGAACAAACCCATATCCAGATGCATAGTCCCGTCTGCACACAGAGCTACCAAGTCAGTTGCTCTATTTGTCTGAATGATTTTTGGAATGAATCTCTGTCCACCTTCTACATCCTGGCTAATTTTATGGCATTGCATTATTGCTGAATGAATGATGACAAGCTTGCTCCACCATCATCTGGAAAAAGCTGTGGGGTGGACACTAACCATAAGGAAACTGTTGAGATCGGCTAAGCCATTGGTAGATAAAGGAGAGTACTTAAGCTTGGAGAACAAGCTCTGCCAGGCTGTTTGAAGGGAATGAGTTTTAGACAGTGGAAATTCCTCAAGAAGGGAAATAAGGAAACAGGTAGATGCACTTTATTTTTAAAATTGAGTGGGTAGAGACAGGTTTTTTTACAGAGAAAAAAAAAAAAAAAGGAATACTGGGCTATGGTTTGTTAATAAAAGTCTTCTTTGGGTTGTCAGAATGTTTATGGAGAACCCACAGTGGTCCTTGGACTGCAAGCATCTCTACATGCAGGACACATGAAACTACGACACGTCAGGGATACTGAACAAAAAGTGCCAAAACCTTTCCAAATCTAAGAAACCTGATAAATGAAAGTCTAATGAGAAAAAATAGAGCTTTAAACCAATGGAAGAGAGAAATGGAGTAAGTGTTAGTAACGAAATTTCCTTAAGTCACAAGTCATTTTGGTTTTTTTTTTCTTTTTTCGCACCTTCTTGTGCTTTCATCAGCTGGGTTCATCCCAAAGATATCCAAATCTTTCTTTGGCTTCTCTGGGTGTCGGTTCAGGAAATTGTCCCTGTTCTTATGTAGGTAGTTCACCAAATCACCATAAAAGCAGTATTCAGTAATGATGTAAATAGGACCTGTTAAAATAAACCAGAATTATGCATTGATGAGTGGGGTCTTTCAAAAACAGACCTAGAAAACCCTACAAAAACAAACAAAAGGTTCCAAAAATAGTAGAAAATAAAATATAAAACATAAAAAGTATTATGAGCTAATAATTTTTTATCTAAGTTATGACTGCAACTATTATCAAATATCAATTAGGTTTATATTTGTTTATATTTATTGTTAAATTCTTTATTGAAATCTGTGTGCTTATTAAACAGTGAATGATGACCCTACAGCAAACCTCTGTCAGCCAAACTCACCTGATTTTGTAAAAACCTTTATTTTGTCAGCCAAACCCACCTGATTTTGTACAAGCTCCAAGCAGATTCACAATATTCAGGTGGGGGCCAAGATGTGTCATTATCTTCAGTTCAGACATGAGCGCCTGTTTTTCACTGGATCTAGCTGTAGCTGTTGAAAAAACACAGAAATCCCTTTTTTCAAGTAACAAATTATTTCTCCTTGCTTGTCTCATTGGAGCACTGCTAGCATGGTTTCTTGGAGAAGACTATATCCTTTACACAGAGGCACTCCACAAGCTGCTCATTTCAACACAAGCAAGTTCCCTGTGGTTCCTCCAGAATCACTGCATCAGATTCTCAGCTCTCATGAACCAGGAAATCTTCAGTGAACTTAAGATTCTTATACAAGACCTGCTGTTTCTCCTTTGTTGTGTAGCTCTCATTTGTTCACAGACATTCACAGTTATTTTATCTTTTACAATACTTGCTGAGTTATTGCGGCTGCTCAGCTAAACCCAAACTTTGGACGTTTTCAGAAGCCTGGGTACTTTCTATTTGAAATGCCATAAAGCATAAAGTATAATTTTAAATGTCTGTCATTCAGCCACTCATTTTCCACTTCAGATATGAAGAATTAATTTATACACAAGCAAGGTTTGAATAATGCTGTGGAATGTTCCCTACCTTGCCCCTCCCCTATCTTGGGAAATGGAACCCCAACAACTTACGTTTCAGCATTTTCACAGCTACTTTCATCACTGGTTGAGAACGACTCAATCCATATGCAGTCCCTTCAACTACTTTTCCAAATGCACCAGAACCAAGGATTCGACCTGAATACAAGGGAGAGCATTATTTATTTCTGAAGGGAACAGCAATTCAGCTCATTTCCTGCTCTCATTCCTCTACGAGTTGATTCTTGAGTGGAAAAAACACGTTCCCATAGCCAGACTACTGGTATTATTGTTATTGGTGTTGTTGTTAACCAGGAAAAACAGATCTAAAATGCTGTCATTAAGTACAATTCTTAAAAAGAAGCAAGCAAATATTAGGAACACACCTGGACGCTCAACTCATTCAAATGCATCTGTTCCTGTGCCCTGTCATCTTCACTTTATCATCTCTAATTGTCTTAGACTTTAACCAACCTCTCTGCCTCAGCCAGCACCAGAATACAATAGTCATGTTCCTGACTTAAAAATTTGAACTGGATCCCTCAGCTGTAGTTTCAGTCTATTATATAATGCTGGGCACATCTAAGCAGTAAGACGGACTAAAGCACATCAACAGCACATTCAGAAACAGACAGGCAGGGCCATTTCAGATCTGCAAGAAGCTGAAATGCATGTTTATCACATATGAGGGGAAACTTCCATGAAGTTTAATGTACAACTGTGTTTCATGTCCTGGAATAAATTGTATTGCAAATTTCCAAGTGTTGTAAGGAAACAGCTAATATTTATACATCCTTTACTCTTCTCACAAATCAATTTAGACAAAAATTTTAGATTATCATATCCCATCTTCTAATAAAGATACAGCCTGCAGAAGAATTGTGTACAGGTTGATTGAGATTTTAGAGAAATATGAATTGCACAAATATACTGCAACCCACTGTATTTCATAGCTTCTACACTGAAGAGCAAGTTCGTCAAGGCAACACTTACTCAGGGAACAAACCCATATATGAGGTCCAGATGTCAGGATCTTATCATACGCCTGACAAACTCTCTTTTTTATTTTATATTACTATTGAACTTTCAGCACAGAAAGAATAAATAGTGACTTTTACTTTGGAGATATACAGCATTTTGTCTTTGACGTTCATTTGCAGTTTGAACTTGTCACCTTCTACACTTCTGAAAAGTGTTATCTGGCATGCAATGCCATATGTTTCTGCTATCCTCTAGCTACAGCCCCCACTTTTATTGTATGCACACTTTTAAACGAGAATTTCCAGCCAAATGATATTTGCATCATTAACAAGCATGGTTAAAAAATGGTGTAAGAATGCTTAGCTGAGTTAACACTGATGAACCTCTCCAAGATTGTAATGTAATGTAATGGCCAGTTTGTCGTGCCCATAGAAACTATGTGATTTCAAGATTCCTGTCCTCCAAAGGTTATCCTTCCAAATCAGGATGTGAGAAAGCTTCCCACTAAATTTCAGACTAATTCAAAACACCTGAGTCTGACATCTGGCCCCTGAAACTTTTCAGACTGAAGGTCTGGGAGCCATATGGCAGGATGCAGCCCTTCAGAATGTGATGGTATTTGCTGATGCTCCTTGATCTTCTTGTCTTCACAAGCCAATTCCTCCCCAGACCATATTGTTAACTGAGCACAAGGCACATATCTCCCTCTCCATCACCTCTGTTGGGCCAGGGTGCACGTGGAGACAGTGAGAGCACTTCCTAAGTGGTAGGGAGCCATCACTGCTGTTTCCCCCTTTCAACCCTCTCTGCAGATGCAGCCCAAGCCCCATGTCTTTTACATTGGAAATTTGGAGCCTGGTGGGAGCTGAACCGTTCAAGAACTGGAAGCATCTGTAATGCCATCACATTCTTGATGACTGCTTCAGTGAAGCCCAAAATTATAGCATGTGTTTACTTTTCTCAGTATACAGGCACAGCTGTGATCTGCTTGGCCACCACAAGAAGGACTGTGCAGACACAGCAGCAGCTCAAGGCCCCTCAAAGTAGTGGAGGAACAGAGGCTATTTTAGCCTCTCTACCAATTCATAGAACTTATCTGCTGTCACTGCTAAGAGAAGTGCTGGTTTTCTGCTCAGAAGACACAAATACAAAGGTGAAGTCTGTGAATTTGTCCCAGATGCAGCCATCTCAACTGGATGCCTCTTTGGCTAAAACTGAACTGGCATCATCAGCCCACCCCAAATTAAACCATTAAGTCTCTTGGTCTGTATCAAAAGCCAAACAAGTGCCAAGCTTTACAATCTAAGTCAGTTTCTAGACTTATGAGAAATTAGGTATGACATCTCTAAGTGTTGTGTGACTTGAATCTTAACTTGCCATTTGCAAATGGGTGTAGGTCTGATTCTGTGTCAGACCAGTATTTCATTTTAATAAAGTCAACAGGAAAAATGAGTGGCTTGCTGGGAAGTGATGAGAGCAATTCTGCCACCTCTCTGCAGCCACTCCAGGTTCCTGAGCAACAGCACTAGGACCCTGTTCCTCAAAAGGCCCTGCTCTGCTCTATCAGCCAGAGGAGGTGGTACAGGAAGTTTCCTGCTGGAACCTTGACACTTCTCAGCAGATCCAGGAGAAGGCAGTGGTGTTCAAGCAGCTCATGGCATTACGGCATTGTTCTTTCTGTTATGCATCTCCCAGGCTTGCGCTGGCTGCTGAAAGCTTCAAACAGCAGTGCACTACATACACTGTGGAGCAGTGATTGCAAAGGGAAATTTGCAGTGTAACCCAAATTTATCAATTGAAGCTCCAGCCAGCCAGTGTTCAAAGCTGGCGTTTAACACAGCAATGCATTCCAGGCACTACTGGCTAGAAAAAACAAATAAATGCCAGCTGGCTTACGCAGCTAGGATGGGAAATGCTCATCTGGCTGAGGCAAAATGGGTTTGTAACCTGCTTCTGAGCCTCCCTGAGATAAAGGTGTAACAGCTTTGCTGTCATCTCCCACTTAGATAAGAGAAAATCCACACAAACCAGAATTATCAGCCACAGAAACAAAAGAGGGTCGCCCCACCAGCAAGCATTTAATATGGCAAAACTGCCAGTGGGTATAAATGTGAACCGTGTCAAGAAGAAAGCTTGTGCAATCCAGATTGGTAAAAGGATATGCAGCACTGGTTTTTAGAGCTCTGACTATCCTGAATATACTTGTAAACATGAAGGCATTGAAGCAGGCTGGTGCTCATGAGTCAGAAGGAGACAAAGTCACAGTGGTAGTCTTTAACAGCTCAGATCTGACAAATCCTCTTTATGCATATAATTAAAGTCTGGGTTGTAATAAAATAATTCCATTAAATATCCACCCTCCTCTAGTCTTCAATGAGCAACACGAATTTAATTAAAGGATATTGTTCCTAAACCAGAAATTTTTGTGCTGCTTTCAAGGATTAACATCAACTCTTTCTCTGTGATGGGGAAGAGGAACTACACCAGGGGAGTACGTTTCTTAAAACACATCAAACAAAAGACATATGTCATCTTCTCCTCTATTTTGTGATACAACTTGGCGCAGAGATATCTCCAAGAGAGGGAAGCCTTGTATGTTTAAAGCACTATCTAGATAGAACATTAAAATTTTCTATAATTATTACATTTTCAATTGATATAAATGACACATTGGGCCAGCCTTGAAGAAGTTATTATGACCGAATTCTGCATGAATTCCAATGATGAATAACAAAGCAAGAAAGCAGAAGGCGAAGGAAGAAGGACAGTAGCCATAAAAATATGCAGTTACTCATATGTGCTTGACATGGATTAATAATTTTAAAAATATTTTTAATAAAACTACATAATTACTTGCAGATTTCCCTTGGCCTCTGCACATAAGTATATAAATGTCTTGCAAACAAAAATACTGATGTCTTTCTTGTGGATGTACTAGCATAAGTGAGTGTTGAAGAGGGCACTTAAAACTGAGTGTCCCTCTAAACCACATGGAGATGGGCACTGCACACGGCATTGGGAGAGAGCTGGAACAGAGGCACAGGAGACACTAACACTAGAACTTCAGGGCTGATGCCACTGCAGGAGAAGAGGATGAAGAAGGAGAACTGAGGAGAACAGACAGGCACAGAGAGCCTCTGGACTTTGTGGCCATAACTTCAATTGCAAATCCCAGTAACACAGACCTCAGAATTGTTCTTAATTGCCCTTATCCCTAGAGAAGAATGAGGTTAGTCCCTTAGACAAAACTTACCAAGCACTAACCCATCTCGAGGAAACTCCCATCTGGAGTCATAGGGCAGTTGCATTGGGTCCACATAAATGTATTCATGGCCATCAGGGCTGATAGATTCAATGACTCTCCATCTAATCTCATACCTCGGCTTCTGCAGAGCACATTGAATGCAAACCCAACAATTAGTCATGTGCCTGACTTCAGAGAAGATCAAAACCAAGCAGGGCTCAGCATCCAAACCGAAACGCTTTTCTACAATACCTGTTTCCATATGATGACTAGGACAATCAGGGAAATTATCACAATCACTAACAGCACTAAGACAGCAGCAGCCACCGTTAGCTCTGATCGTAAGGCTGTGGAGTAAAAAGACAGACTATATTTTCCTACTGAGCCATGAGGAACATGACACACACATAAGACATCCACCTCGCCTGTCATTGCAGTTCCTGTGTCCTGCGGAAGCGGCAGGAGCAGTTCCTGAGGCTGGTGACTGTAAAGTCTTTCCGAGCCCAGAGCCGCTCTGCCTTCCTGTTTCAAAACCAAATACAGATTGTCTAGAAGAATGTCCCCATAGACAGTGGTAATAAAATGGTAAAATGAATCATGGAACCACACAATAATCAAAAAACAGATGCACCATAAAGACCTGTAGAATGCCTCATCCTCAGATGTCCCAGGGTGGAAGAAAAAATCCATTTTAACTAGTTATCTACAACAATCCATATTTTTATCCTTTAAGACTGAACTGGGGTGTGTCAGGGTGGGGTCAAACTGGCTGCTGTAATTTCATAGAAGGAGAAAGCAAACTCACTGGGAGCCACAAGCTTCAGTTCTCGAGTAACAGCACCGAGGTCATTCCTTGCCACACATCGCACAGCCAGGGTTTCCTCTACCTTTTGGAAGGTCACCTGGCTTTCCACCGTATTTTTCTCATCCAGGTGGGCTTCCATGTGTATATCAGAGATATTGTTAGTCAAAAGGGTCCACGAGGTGTCATTGCTGCACCTGCAGAGAAAAACAGTGGGGGAAATGAGCATTGGCTGTAGGCATGGATAAATAAGAGTGAACATAACAAGAATTACCTTTCCCTGCAAATTTCTTCTGGCAACAATCCTTTAAAAAGACAGAAATTCTTAGACTGCCTCTGTGGAAAGCCTGTACCTTTGTTCCCTCATAATAATTATCCTTCTGATTCACATTACTGCTGCTGATTGGAGGGCCCAACAACGCAGCCCAGCAGGTCTGATAGACCTTGGTGTCACTGTGTATCCCATGGAGTTATGGTACTGGATAGATCCCTATTTTTCCCAGAATCCTTAGTGCTGTACAAGGCTCTTGGAGACAGGGCTAGGAAGATAGCCATCCCACCAGGCAGTAAGAGGTTCTAGTACAATGACAGCAGAACACAGCTTGGAGGTGCCAAGGCCTCCTAGCCTTCTTCCATGCATGGTCTCCCCCACTCTGTTGGATAATACCCCAGGGAGAAAGCAGCTTTCCAGTAGACACAGATAGAGACAATCTCAAACTAGCAAAACCAGAAGTAATTCCTCCGTGTGTTTAAAATGCTTCAAAGATGAAAATTATAATTAGGGGGGAATAAATACAAGTGAAAATTTAGAAGCACACCTAAGTGTTAATGAGGCAGATTGAACTATCTGGGAAATTAAAAAAACTCGCTGGGTGAAGGGACAGCTACTTCTCAAGGTCCTTACTCCAACCAGGACTGTGAAATCCACAAAGGCAGCTTATTGAACGCAAAGCTTTTGTGAGAGAAATCTCCTGAATTGATGCATTGTTTCTTCTCCTAAAAGATGTAACAGGAAGGACACTGGCAACCTCTCTTGAAATATAAGCAACATGCCTCTAAAAAGAAATAAAAATTACCTATAATTTACTGTCTTTTGATCAATAAAAAATGGTACAATAACTATTTACATTAAGCTAATTGAGGATACATGTAATATTTTAGATAAGACAGCATCCACTCCTCTTACTTTTTAATATCCTTGCAAACCAGCCATTCCACATCAGGAAGTGGGGTCCCCTCTGCCAAGCATCTCACTGTCTGCCCACCTGTAGTGCCATGATGATCATCCACAAGGGCTGAGATCAGAGCTGGAACTGGGAAGGAGTCAGGAGTTTGTTAAAATATTTGTCAGGGTTTACAAAAAAAAAAACGCTTGAAATTTCAAAGCAGGACAGGTGTTGTTTGGCCAACAGTTTAGCAATAGCTAGAGACCCAGACTCATCCAGGAGGTGCTTATCTCCCATAGGACAGCTTAGATCTTAGGCCAGAGCCATGAAAAGGAAGTGCTGCGGTTTTGCCACGTCCTCATGTCAGACTGAATGAGCTATCGCCCTGCTGTCAGCTGGAATAACTTAGCTGGGAGAATAAAGTTTCTTTTTGGCTCAAGGCCAGTGCAGAAGTGAAAGCCAGGATCAGGGTAGAAGAGCTCCAGGGACCCAGCATGCACGCACTCCTCCGCACACCCTGGTTCATGCTGGTTTTATATCTGTACTCCAGGCAATCCAGTGTGTAAGTGCATCAAGTCTTTGCTGTGTGGCATCAGTTATGGTGGGGAAGGCTGTGGGGCTCCTTACCTTGTATTAGCAAGGAGAAGGTGTATCTTTTAATCTCGTCTTCATTTTCAGCAACCAAAGTATAGTATCCGCTGTCTTCTTCCTTGGCCCGTATCAATTTTAATACACTCTGAAACCTGCAGAAATGCAAGTTTTTGTTTGTACTTTTAAAGCAGGCATAAAAAAATCACTTCTGCGAAACATATAATCTGGGCATGTTGAGATTATAACATAGTGGCATTTAGCATTGCTGGTATGCCTTTAACTGAAGTCATTACTCAAATGGTAAGGAACTACCAACACACAACTGAGAAAGAAGTGGGATTAGTTATTTTCTGCAGGGACCTGTAAAAGCCCTGATTTTACTGGAAACAGCCGGAGATTATTGGTGTGCAGGCATGTTGAAGGGAATGAAGAGGTTTAGTGCTCAGAGACCTTGAAGAGGTTGGTGTTATGAAGAGAATAAGAAGAGGCAGATTAGACATCGCCCTTTAGAGTAGAAAGCAAATAAATTATTTTTAAATGCCACTAAGGAAGAAGCAACAAATGGAGGTGGAAAGAAAGCAGGAGCAGTGCCAGGTTTTTGGGGAGAAACTCAAGTCAACATGGCAAAGTAAGGGTCAAAAGTTTTTTTACCTTGTTTCCTGGACTCTGTTAGAACTAGTAACAATCTCAGTAAGATTTTCAATCAGAGTCACATTATCCTTCAACCAGTACATTTTTGGTGCTGGGTAAGCCTGCACATCAACAACAAAGTTTTTGACTTCGTGCAGGTTGACAGCTTCCAGAGGGCTAAACTGAGGCTCCAGGTGAACAAAGCCTTTGTCTGTAAAGGAAAAAGCCTTGCGTAAACAACACTGTGCAACATTTTTCAAGAATGGTGTTTTCCAATGCATTAGTAATTTGAGACACTAAAATCAAACTATACCATGAACTGTAATGACTACTTTCTTATTTTCCTTAACCTCCTTGGTTGCATGCCGAGCAGTACATTCATAATCCCCTGTGTCTTTCACTGATGCCTCA
This sequence comes from Empidonax traillii, assembly GCF_003031625.1. Classification (NCBI taxonomy): domain Eukaryota; kingdom Metazoa; phylum Chordata; class Aves; order Passeriformes; family Tyrannidae; genus Empidonax; species Empidonax traillii. The sequence continues at coordinate 448,802 of NW_020955360.1, read as the reverse complement.
GGAATGGTCAGGGTGTAAACCAGCTTCTGTGATGGGACTTTGATATCATCAAGTTTTATCAGACCTTTTTCCTTCTGTAGTTTGGAGAAAGAAAAAAAAAAACCTTGCTTAAGTAACTGAGCTGAAAATACAACATAGTCTGACTAGATGCTACGTTCTGCTCCTCTCAGAACAAGAATAATTTACTGACAAGGAGAAGACTCCTGTGAGTAAAAGGATGCTGAGAATAGCAGACCACATTATCATGAGAGGCTGGAACAAAAAATATTCCTGGGTTAATTTTGAAAGGTGGCATATAGCAGGGACTGTGATGTGTAAGATGGAAAATGGAACAAAACTTTCTCAAACAGTTTTTCCTCTTGGACTCATAACTCACTTAAATAAAACATGGGATTTGTGTTCAGAACCAGGTACGATTTTACTACTCCATTTCATCAGTGGCCAGACTTTTTACATGGGATACTCTGAAATTGCCTGGGATGGACTCTAACCAAGTTTCACTGAATAAAAATTTTCGCTGCAAAAGGACGTCACACCAGTTTGAAAATTTTCAAGGTTCTCCAAAAGTTTTAAGATTTTCTTACTAGATGTTTCTCATTAGTGAATAATTACTGTGACTCTAAGAGTTATTTCAGTTTATACCTGCATAATGAAGAACACTTAAGAATATGTGATTCTTCATCGTCTTTTATTATGCCCGAGAACCAGGATTTAAGATAACCATTTTTGAGGGTCAGACCCTCAGCAGCAGAACTTTACTGAGATGCCCAACACACCTAGATCTTTCTATTTTCACATTTCTTTTTTTGAAACAGCCCAAGACCTGAAAGACAGATCCTCAGAGGATGGACTGCTAGCCATACCTCACCTTCCTCTCATGCTTTGCATACTTACTAACAGCAAAATCTAACTTTTGGGATTGCCTTTCCTTTATGGTAACTTAAAATTCAAAGAACTTCCTTTGTTTTCTCTCCTCAGCTGTCCTCATTCAGATAAGAGAAGAATATATTACAAACCCGCCTTCTTCCCCAATAAGTAACTAGAAATACTGAGAAGACAAATAAAAAAAAAAAAAGAGAGAGAGATTTACCACTTTCCCGGGATAATTCCACTGTAAATTAACCACCTCATTGTCAAAGACCACACAAGTTACTACGATGGTCTCGCCTGTTTTGTAGACAGTTTTAAGAGCTTCAATTTCAACCGGAAGCTGTGAAGTAGCTACGAGAAGAGAGAGAGAGAGCTCATTTAGTTTTAAAAAGAATGCTCTTTTCACATGGTACAATTTCAGAAGGAGATTTCCATTTCACTTCCTCTATCTTTGAGAATCTCTTGCTGGTCAGGAAAAATATTTTCAAAGTAATCGGATCATGATGTTTTTCAGGCCATACAGGGTTCTACAATTCAAAGCCACCGGGAAATGCCAACCTTTTAAGTTATGTTTCAGCAAATAAGATGATAAAATACATGGACTATGGAAGTCTTTTCCTGCAACCATCTGGGAGAGAGAGAGGAGATGGAGAGGATATAAAGTTAGGGACACTTTACTCTCATCAAAATTATAATTAATTGTAAGTACACTCACAACTAAGTAACTGGCAATACTGCCAGAGGAGCAAGGAGCTCATCACTGGGGAAATATGTGATAAAACCCTGTGTTGCTGGTGCTAATATGGCTCTTAGAGTGTGAAGAAAGAACACAACTACTTTTTTTAATTTTAAATGAACAGAAATAAATACCTCTTATAATATAGACGAGGAACTCATCAGACTTGAACTCCACGCCCTTAGCCATTGTTTTGCATGCGTATGAGCCCGCAGGAAAATTTCCTATGAAGCCTTGTTTGGGGTCATATAAAGCTTCCACAGCCTTGTCTAAGCTGTCAGTTAAAGTCACTTGAGCACCTGGGTCACTTGTCCGACAAGGGATAACTGTGGGATCACCTTCTTCTACAAGGATGAACTGGTCTTCCGGTATAGAAGGAACAAAAGGCATGTCTGGGTCTGTAAAAAAACGAGAGGTAATATTATACTGTCTTGTTTGCATCAAGTCTACGTACAAGAATTGGATGTCAGTGACCACTTATAGGTCGTAACTGAAACTTGTACAGTTCATTATCCCAGCTTTTCAGAGATTGCAGGTAAGGCTTGTTAATTGTGTCTCATTTTAGCTATTTGATGTGACATGTAGTGAGACATTTCTTCTAAGCAGAAAACAAGAAAGGGTTTGGCCTCCTTCGTAACAATTCAGGATGCAGGATGAAAAAGATAAAAGATCCTCCTCCCAAAATGCTAAGTGTTATAAATCACAACTCACTCATTTTAAGTCAGATTTTTTTCCCTTTGGTATTAATAGCTCTCTCCTAACCAGTATATAAGCAGGGGAAAAAAACAAAAGTAAAAGAAAAATCCAAACACTTTCCAAGTCAAATAAAGTAGGAGTCAGTTTCATGTTGTTTATGTTGAACGCCACTAAAGCCACATTTCATCAAAAATAGTTCAAGGTACTTATCTTCATGTATTTCTAACATGTCCAACATTACAGTTACGAGACATAGTTAATTATGGTCACAGCATGTGGTTTTCAAAATATGGTATTCAACTAGGAAAAAAGCAAACAAACACCTGGTAGTTTTATTTCTTTTAAAGTCAACAAAATACATGCCAACTTTCCTACCCAGTCAATCCAAAGTCTGTGCTTAAAACATAATTGCATAACATTATGCATAAAAAGCATGGCTCTCCATTTGGCCATTCAGAATAAACAAATAATCCCTGCTAGCCTGAAGCTTCTGTGTAAAGCTTTATAATAAAATTTAATAAATAGCAATCCAAATCCCTCCAACAATAGACTTTCTGCTGCACTGGCAGGCTCTTTGTAGCAATATTCCAAACACAGCGCTCCATTCAAAGACGCTGCCAACTCCATGTATTCATTTTCTCACTGTAATTTAAAACAGAAACAGGATTCACCTAGTTTGGTTTTCTGTGTGCTGTTAGTGAAAATAGGATATTGTGTGAAGTCTCAATGTAATCCTCACTGGCTAAAGTGGGTTGCTACCACCCATTGCCCTCCTAATTCATTGCAGAAAAAACAATTGTAAAGACAAAGTTCATAGTGGAAACAGAAACATCCTCTATAATTTGGAGAAAAGGATATGTTTCTGCATTTATGACATCTTGATGGTTAGAGAGTGGAAAAAATTACAGGGTGTCTCTGCCCAGCAAATCTGGTAGGCTGATGTCTAGAGGCTTTTGAAAACCAAACTAAAAAGTCCTCTTGGAGAAATCTTCAATCTCTTGCCTTTATATTCCTTCGCTGTGTGAGTTACAAGACAACGTGAAAAGCATCTTCTGGTGATTTGGTTAGAGGTGTTTGGAAATCAAGATACACGTGACAAAGCTGGCAGCCTCTGCTGAAACACCTTGCTTTGAGAACAAATGCAAACATTTTACATTTGTTGTGGGAAATGGAAAGTCTTGGAAGAATGACTGTCCTTGAATCACACATTGTGAACTGAGAAAACTTAATGCCACTGCAAAATAGCCTTTAAAAAAGGTCCTGTTACTGCTTCCTGACTTTTTCCCCTTTCCAGTCTTCTTTGCCACTGTAAACATCATCTTCTTCAGAACACATTGCAGTTTTGCAGGATGATTTGCAATCTCTTCTTCTCTCTTTTGTTTCCTGTTACAAATACTTGCTGCAAATCCAGTGGCTCGATCTTTTCTGGCCCTGCGGTATTGTCCCTCACCCCCCGAACCCCAGCCAATGCCAAGGAAATATCCAGAACGGCCATCAGTCGTGGCTCAGCCTCTGGTGCCTATTTCAGCTACGATAACAAAGATTTTCATCCAGTGGAGAGTGTGGAAAACATTTAAGCAGATTTCCAGTCTGAACAAGGGGGTGGAAGGGCAATGCTGGGAATAGGCAGTTGCAAAAAGAAGGGGTGCTATTTCTTCTGAATGCAACAGGTTTTCCATCACTAAAGAGAAATGCAGCACAGGGCCTGGGAAGGCTGTGTTTGCTTTGCAAATTACAGGGCACTGCATGGTAGCACCATGTTTTTAATCTTGCATCAGACCAGCCAGCAAGAACACTTCTTTCTCACCCTTCTGACACTCACCCCCAAGACATCTCCACTGCTTTACTCTTCCCAGGTCCTGTGGACACCTGAGCTTTTTCTAGATCTCAGTTCAAGCCTAATTCAGGTTAAGAACAAGTTATGGCCTTCCTCATCTGGCAACTGCTTTATCATACATAGCACTGATACAGTCACTGCACATTCCAAAATATCAATCCAATTCCACCCTGAAAGGACTGGCATTTGTGTTAATCCCCACCTGGGAGCGAGGCAAACCTGAAGGCTGGACATACTCATATAGCTGACCTGACCTGGTCACTAAGTTCTACTATCCAGCCCCTGGTGGTCAGAAGACCTCAGCTCTGAAGCTGTGAGTTCATCATTCTTCTTGAGAACTAAAACTCTTACCAAAAAAAAATGAAAACCCATAAAAACAGAGGAACAAATCCATAGATTCACAGGGGCTGGTCTTGATTTGTATGTTAGGAAGTGGCCTTGGGGTCAATTCCTCTGACAGTAAATTGCCACCAGTAATACAACTCTTCTGAACATCCACAGTTCACCTCTCCCATTCAAACCTCCAGTTACAGCCCTGGCATCCTGCACTTACCAGGCACATAGATGTAGATGTTCTTCCCTTCCACTTCCCCATCCTCCACTTGTGTGTGGTTATAATAGCAAACATACAAGCCTGTATGAGCAGCTGAGGCATTTACTACTTCGAGCACTGTCACGAAGAGGCCACTGTTGTTTTCTTCATGTCTGATGTCTATCCTGTGACTTCCCTCAGTCACTGGGTACTGCCAGCTCACTTCACTGTCTCCAGAGCATTTGAGTGTGAAATTGGAATTCAGCTGTACAACCATTTCATTCCTACTGGGAACAATAGTCGGCAGAGGAAGCTGGCAAAATGTTAAGAACGGTCCTGCAAAAAGACACAAATAAATAGCATATGAACACACAGAACAGCCTCATCATGGGGATGTAAAAGGAAGCAGACAGGATCCAGAGCGGCTATTTTTCTGACTGTTTCAGATCTGCTGATGTTCCAGGAAATTTGCCCTTGTTAAAAGCCAGAGCTTTGCCCAAGGGATGGCAAATGGCTTTCCTTTGAAATGTTAAGTGTTTGCTTGCTGACTTCTGTTTGTCAAATCAAGAGGTGAAAGACAGACAGAGGTGAAGTTAGAGATAGCTCCCAATTCACACATCAGCTTTCCAGCCCCGAAGGTGGGCAAGCTTTGTAGCAGACCAGTGAAACCCACACCGTGGCTGCTGAGTCAGAGGCATCTCACAGCTTCTTACAGCCGTGATCAGGAAAGCAGCAGTCCTGTTAGCCTTCGAGTAAGCTCACAGCTGAAAGTTAAAATACCACTTCCCAAGACTAACACCTGCACTTTATGTCTGATTTCTGTTTGTGCAAAGGGCCAGAGCGGGGGCTTAGGCCAAAAAATTATGCATCAGGTCTACGTCCAGCCAAAATGTACAGTTTTAAAGCCAGATAAAACTACTATCCACTGAACTAGATGTTGTAGATGGCACTGGTTTTCAGATGCAATCTCCAATTACAGGCTCAGATTTGCAAGCGTAGGTAACTTGTAGGTGGGCTGATAACATGTCCAAATCCAGAAGGAAAATTACAGGATCTACATCCTAAAGAAACAGGGAATTCACCAAGAAAATACATTTGGTGTTTCAGTCTACCAAATTATCTGTACTAAACAGATAGGGTAGTCCATGATAAACAAGCACCTAGGCTCACAGCGTGAAATTGCTCCTCAGCAATAAACCAGCATCAGGACTCAAGACTGTCTTTGAAACCATTTTCCACTCCTGCACAGAGTTACCTCAGCCTACAGGCCCTTTCTATATTTGGCATCCTGTGGCAAAGCCTGCCCTCCCCTCCTATCACCATTCACTCGGCAGATGTTGGGAGCTGGGCAGGCGAGTGCGGTTCGGTGGTGCGGTGTGGGAGGATGCAGAGAGCCCACACAGGCAGCCCTGCCTGCACCACGCCGCTGCAGAAACCCCAGCGGGGCACTTGGGACAGCTGGAGGTAGGCAGGCTCACTTTCCCTGTGCGGTCAGACAAATTGGGTGGGAGGATACAGCAGCACAGGAGTGCCAAAGCAGCCAACATGGGCCGGCAAAAGCGCTGCCTTCTTAGTAGGTCTTGTCTTAGCCTAGCTAAGGGAAAGGCAGGAAAACCACGTCTGTAGCCAGCTGGCAAGCATTTGGTATTTGTTATTATGGGCAGAATGAAAGCATGTTGAAATACAAATTTATTAAGAATTATGGGTGGAGAGGCTTAGAGAACTGAGAACATTACCTGTAAGAAAACATCCCAGAATCAGGAACATCCATGGGGAGGTACCCATAGCTACCAACAACTGAAACAGAAAGCAGAAGGAAAGAGAGCCAGTTAATAGACTGATAACTGCGTAAGACTTAGCAGGACCCCTCTTCTGCAATGCCCAAGTGCAGCTTCCCACCACTCCTCATGGTGCCACAAAGAGAAATGTCCTGGGGACCCCAGCTCACACCCACAGCCCGTTGAGACACACTACTGCCCTAGAGCTACATGTGGCCACAGACAGATCACAGGCAGCTAAGGCACCATAACCCCTTCTCTCAACTGGCAGTGTAAGGAACCAAGTTCCAGTGTAAGGAACCAAGTCCCATTGTATGGAACTAAGTCCCGGTATATCCCCTTTCAAAAGGCTTGCAAACAGCTCTGCTGCCCACTACAGCCCCCGAGACCGAGTCCACAGAAACACCCCTGCACAGAGGCACCTCCCTCGCAGGCATCAATGAAACAGCTTTAGGCAGTAAGTTCTGACCTTTCAGCTGCAAGCGGATTTTTATGGGAGAAAAAGCACATTTTAAAGCTACTCTTATTACAAATAGTACAATCCCGAGTGATATTTTTGTTTTGCCATTGTACATATGTATATATATAGCTTACAGAATACAATGCAATACAATGGTGCTTATTGCCTATTTAGCAGGAATTCCCTTGATCAAGCAACATGCTATTTAAAACATATGCTGAAATTTTCTAATGAAATAAATCCATGACAGACTGTAGGCCAGCACTGCCACTCATATAGCGTCTCTTCTCCCCAACACTGTGGAGAGTCATAGATCACATGCAATTATTTCAGCTTTCAAACACATAATCCTAAGGCATCTGTCTTGTAGAAGCAACAACAGTAATAAACATCTATGCAATTTTTGTGCCATCTAACGACATTTCTACATAAAACCCTCAAGCAGCCTGCTAGGTAAATTCTAAAGGAAGAGTTCCTGAAATCCCTACTCCCATTGAAATCAACAGCTGTTCTGTTGGTAACTTTATTAGCAACTGGATTTGGCCAAAGACAATATAAATTACAAAAACACTGCTTGGAAGAGCCCCTAACCTGAAACATAGACCAAGGAGTAAAATAAAGGATGTTATGCCAAGACAGAGACTACGCCTCAAAGGTTCTGGTGAGTTTCTGTTCATCCTCTGGCGTTCAGTTCCCGATGCTGAGACAGGAAAACATGTAGGTGCAACTAGTTACTACAACTCTGGCAGTGCCATATGGGAGTTAAATGCTTACAATGTGCCAAGGACTGTTTCGGAATTAGTCCTGCTTTCCTCCTGCAATGTGTGGAGCAGAAGCACTCATTGCAAAGCAAAAGTATTTGATACTCAAATCAAATATAAAGGTCTCAGAAGCAGGATTACAAGACGTACAAACTACCAACCTCAAAAATATGTACAAACAATTTCTGAAATTCAGCTAAAAATGTTTCAGCAGAGACAAGGCATTTTGCCTGATTCTTCAATTGACAGTAATTGCCATGTGTTTATATATCTGTGTCTTATTGATAACAGACTCATGGATATCAAAGAATTCTCTCAGTTTCAGCTTCCTTACTCATTTTTATCACATTCATATCCTGTGATTTTTTCTGATAAAATAACCCACTCTAACTCTTTAAAGATTTACCATGGTCTACTTAACTGATCTAACTGCTAGCCTTCCAAGATCCGTAAGATGATGTTAACTCACTGTCTGCCAAGTTCCCTCCTTTTTCTCTCTGAAAACACAACATTCTCCCCCTTTCATGTTGTTTTACCAGACTGTTCAGCGCAAGTGATGCAGCACAGGAGGAGAAAAAACAAAGCTAGCTTATCTCTTGCATACCAGAAGCTCTGCTGAAGTGGACTAGCATTGTTGCAGAGCTGTATGTGCAAGTGAGGACTGAAGCCCCATGACTTACTGTAAGTAAGTACACATGATGGCATTTCCAAAGTGCCGTTTTGAACTTGCTGTCTTGGTTGGGCTGTTGCTGAAAGCAAGGAGTGTCTCAACCTAGCACTGCAGTTAAAAAACACAGTGACTTAACTAAATTTGCTGTCTCCATCTGGCAATTCTTTCACAACCCAGGGCTTTGATCTTTCCTCAATGACCCGTTAATCTCATCAAGATCCACAGCAACACTTCCTCACTGTGAAAGACAGAATAATTTACTAAGGATTCACCATCATCTGTATTCAAAATCTATTTTAACTGAATTCAGTCACATCACAAATCTGACTTGAGCATGATGGGGTCCCATCACCAGTATATCCTCACACATCATTGCCAGACTCAGGGTTTAACACAATTTCACACTTTGGGGCATGAGGGAGTTTGCTGATCCGCACAACACCACGCAGGAACACTTATCCTGGTTTTGTTTATCTACAGTCACATACATTTTTGTGTGCACTTATTTAGCTTTTTTACCTTCCTTATGGCAGATCAATTCTCTTTCTCCTCAACTATCCAAATCTCAACCCTGGATAAACAGATCAGGTTCAGTTCCTAACATTGGTGCATCAATCCACAACTTGGTGTAGCCTCACTGAAGCCAATAGCTTTATGCAAGCTGAAACCCAGTATTAATAGAACATATACAATTTAAGTTTGAGCCAGCCTTAATTCCCTGCGTACCTTGGACATTGCTAGCTAATATATAAGCATGGACATGTATCGTAAAAGCTAGGTGACGCCATGACAGCTTTGCCAAACTCTCTGCAGGGGACTGCCCAGAGTAAAACAGTCATTGAATTTATATAGGTTTTTAA
>NW_020955360.1:423713-439538 GCF_003031625.1 Empidonax traillii | reverse complement strand
AAAAAAAAAAAAAAAAAAAAAAAAAAAAAAAAAAAAAAAAAACACCACAGAAAAATAACAACTTATCAGCAAGGAGTCAATTTTCCAAACACTAACTGTCAAGCGCTGGTTTACTACCAAGTAAAGTTTCATTGACTGTACCATAGAAGAAAAGGTAAAATCAATGTCCAGAAAGCCAATGGAAATATGTGTTTTAAAAAACTGTTATATTCCTAGGTGAGTGCACTACGCGACATAAAGAGAAAGAAAGGAAAAGGAACAAGAAGAGCCAGTGGTATATATTTTTTTCATATTGCTATAAATTAACAGAAAACCTCTTTCAAGAGAGAAAATTAGTCCATCTACCAGAACACTGCAACTATTGGGCGGATTTCCTGCCCAGTCACTACAGTTCATCCTCTTGGCCACAGGATGGCAATGTTGATCTGCAATAATAAGCCAAATTTCTTGTCCAGCAGAATGCAACGCTAATTTCCAACGCAGCAGATAGAATCTAAAAATCTAGGTCTCCTGGATCAACTTAAAATTCAAAATTCTTGCATTTTAATTTCATGGGATTAAAAAAAATAAAACCAAACTGATCCCATTTCCTTTGTATTCATATACGGGAAAGGACAGTTGGGTTGCAAATCTTGGCACATAATGATATGATTATCCTTGCTATGAGAGGGCTGGGTAATTTCAGTGGTGATTTTGTCAGAGTGGCAGTCTGTCCTTCTGGGAAAACTGATCTTTTCCAGGAAGAGTTAAGGCAAGCCTAAGAAAAGAAAGAAATATTTCCATCTTTTGGTATTTGCCACCATCTGAATGTAAATGTTCAGGCAGGACCTCCTGAAACGTTTCTTGGTTCTCAATTCCCAGATTGCAAACTCAGCTGTCTGCAAGAGCAGCGCTGCCCTGCAGTGGTAACATGGGGCTCTGAAGGTTTCACTGGCAAAAGGTTTAAACAACAAAAGAAAAAATCTTCAGTGGAAAAGACTGGCATAAATAGTCTCCCCAAATTAGGTTTGTTCTTCATCCCTTTACAAGTATTTGAATCTAACATAGCCTGTAAACAGGAATAACTATGCATCAAGAATAGCCCAGTGCTGGGCTCCTACACACGGTGATGCCCTCTTTGTCAGCTCCAATTCTTCAGCCTAACCTTCAAGGAAAGAGTCCCTCAGTCTGTAGCTAAAGGTGGGAGGGAAATTGCAAAGTCTAAATTTCCCCACTTGATCCAAAGAGGATTTTCCAGACTGTCTCAGCAAACAGAAAAAAGGAATAAAAAAAAAATAAAAAAATAAATGTCGCTTCGAAGAAGTACATCTCACTTATGTTCACAGAATCAAATCAAAGAACATGTCAGATCCCAACTCACATGTTAAGAAGCATTGCTTGGAAAAAACAATCCATATCTGTTTATCACAAGAGCTAGGAAGCCTAGCTGTTGCAAACTTTTCCCTTGGGTGCCCATGTAAATCTTCATTAGCTTGAAAGAAATGAGTGAAGCAGGAGAGCAAGGCAAGAGGGAGAGAAAGGACAGCTTGCTTTGTAGCTGTGGGGTTTTTTTTAAAAATTATCAGCAATTCTTGCCTACTACCAGGAAAAATCACCTCTCAGAAACCATTCTTCTGTCTTTCAGTCTTTAAAGGAAACAAAGAAAATATCTTCTATTAAAAAGTTCAGTGTTTACATACAAAAATAGGTGCCATTGTGGTCATGATGAACTAAGAATGCAAGCAAGGCAAGGGGTCTATCAAGTTATACATTTAAGCCTCATTCTTTAGACCAAATGATATAGTTGGAAATAACCAGCAAGTTCTGGGCTATGCAAGACTTCTTCTGTCTACATTCATTGTGCTTGAATCCTAGCTCGATGTTGCAGTACAGAAGAGACATATTTTATTAAAATATTTATTACTTCCTGCCTTCTTGAAACCTAATACTTATATGTTACTCTCAGAGCCACATGAAGATTTCCCATACATCAACAAGCTAGTAACAGTGAAGATAGCCCCAGTGCCCGATGGCAACTGGACTGGCACACCTCCTGCTCCTCAGTGTCTGGAGAAGAGTACCAGAACAAGGGATCTCTTTTAAAAACAGCGAGAGAGTGCCTGCAGGCTGGGAGAGCTGGTTTAGTTCTGGACTCCTCCATCCCAGTGTTTTGTGAGGTCTCATTTTTCTTCAAACTTTTTTTTCGAAGTTTTGAGGTTGGCTAAACCGCTGCTTAGCTGAGGGCTGTTCTAAAATGTTTATTGTTAACTACAAGCTAAACCCGAAGTCCCTTGCTGGGAGATCTTTCCCTAGACCCAGAGTTAAAAGTTGGATCTCCACAGTTTGGATTTTGGTCAGCCGATGACAGTGGAATCTTTGATGCCTGTCTCCTTATTTTGATCCTGTCTCTTGCCCCATCCAAGGACACAGAATTTAGTCAGCCGAGCTGGGAACCCAGCTGGGCTCTGCATCGGCCCGCTTCCCCAGTGCATCCCGTCGGGGAGACAGCACCCCTCTACAGCCAGCCGGGACTGGGGTGTGGATGGTGGGGGGGTGGTTACGTTCACACTCTCAAGCCCCCATCAGGCTGCAGGCGCTTGACAGCCCCTGCCTGCCCGCGGGGGACCCAGGCAGCAGCCCCCAGGGAGCGGGGAAAGGCACTGCCGCGGATCCTTTTCGGTCCTCCGCCCCTCGGCGGGCTCGACGGCTGGAGCCGCTGCAGATCAAAGGCTGCCCAAGACACCGAGCAAACCTAGCAGAGATGGCAGCTCCCAGCCACTACGCTGTTTGTCTGGGAAACAATAGGAAAGCCTTTGCCAAGCTGGAGAGACTTTTTTTTTTTTTTCTCATGCGAGGTAGCCAAGAAAAGAAAAGTAGGGGAGACGGAGAGGAGCAGACCAAAGACGTGTCTCCCCACGGAGTTATGACCCGGCGCCCCTTCTCCAGCCCTCTCCGTCAAGTGCAGCAGGAACCCTGAGGGCGCGGGGTCTGGAGAGGGTGCGGAGCGGGACAGACGTTGTGCCACACCTGGGAGCTGTGGGACCAAGAAAGAGCGATGTGCCCACAGCCCCGGGAACGGGGCCGTCGGTCCCCGTAAGGGCCGAGGCGATGCCCTGCCCTCCCCGGGCGTGCAGCCTTGGGCCCCGGAGGAGCGCTAGGAAACCGGAGGTTTGCAAGAGACGCGCCGAAAATGCCGTCGATGGGGCGTTGGAAACATGTTCCCGGCGCGGGTGGGGGCCAGGGCATCGCCCCCGCTTCTGCCTCGCAGCCGCCTCCCCGACGGGGTGCGGGCGAGTCCCAGGGGCTGGCGGCTGCGCCCCGGGACTGCTGCTGCCTCGCTAGATCTGTCGCTGCTGGCTCCAGAAAAAGCTGTCCAAGTCCTGTTGTCTGGAACGGCTCCTGAGCTGCGGGATCCGCGTCCAAAAATGTTGAGCAATGCCGCGGACGGCCAAAAAGCCATTTCCTACTTGCTCCTAGGACTTTTCCAGGGGACTCCAGCCTGGCAGAGGCTGGCAAGTTTGCAATTCCGCGCTTAACAAAATCCGAAAGTTGGCCGCGAAGACTTTGCCCTCCCCCGGGGCAGGAGGCAGTGCGGTCCAGCAGTCCGGCGGGACATGCGGCAGGGCTGACGCTCCCGTTGCGAGAGGGGCTGTAAGCTGGAAAGTCTCCAGGTACCGAGCCTGCCTAAATTCAGCATCTTCCCTTTCGCTGAGACATACCAAAAAAAAGACGGGGCGCGCAGGGATGGAGATCGGGTCGCCTTGGGGGGGTTGTGTGCGTGCTCGGGATGTCGGGGCATTTTAGGCTACTGGGTCAGGGGGAATGAGGTGAGAAAGGGAGTCTGAAGAGGGGAAGGTAGTGAAAAACAAAGGGTGGGGGAAGGGACGGATGAGCAGCGGGGTGAAGGAAGCGAGGGATGCGAGAAGAGGGGGAGCCGCTTACTCTGTCGGTGCGCGTTCCCACTTTCCCCCCCACGGGGCGGGCACCGCCGCTGCCCACGGAGCCCCGGCGGGTCGCTCCCGCCCCCGCGGCAGGAATGCGGCGCGGTGGCCCCCGCCGTCCCAATGTGTTTGTCATTAGCGCTGCCCGCGCTGCTCGCCGCCGCACCCCGACGGCCGGCGCAGCGCCGGCTGCCTGCTCCCCTCCGCGGGGCCGCCAGCGCCCTGCGGGAGTAAGCCCCGCGCCTATCTCAGACCATCGAGGGGGAAAAAAGGAAAAAAAAAAAAGTCACCACCCCCACCAAATAAATAAAGAAAAAATAACAAGATAAAACAGGAAAAATACGTGGGAGAAAAGGTGTTAAAAAGAAAAAGGTGGGGAAACTGCCCCTCACCTCTTACCTTCTCCTTTACAATCCGCAGCCCCAATCCTGCAGATTGTAAAACATCCAAAATATGTCCACGTCTTTTGTGACTTTCCCCGCTCAGCCGCGCTCTTTCCCTCCCGCTCGCCCTCCCTCTCGATCTGACTGTAATGGTCTCACAAACCGCGTCCCGTAATTGATTCAATGTTATAGTCCATCCTTCCAAAACTAATCATTTGCTTTAAGTAAATAGCTGTCAGGAAATGAAGCCCCCCTCAGGCCCCTTCAGAATAAGAGCTGCCCTGGCTCTCCCGGCGCCCCCAGCCCCGCGGCCGGAGGCGGGCGCGCCGGCGGGAGGCTCTTACGCAGGCAGGGGGGCCAGTCTCTGCCTCCAGATTTCACCAGGCTCGCAGGGAAGGGGGAGGTTTAGCCATATGGCAGGGGCGAGGGGGAGGAAAGGGGGGAGCGGGGAGTTTTTGCACTGCAGGGGGAGAAAATAAGAAAAAAAAAAATCAGCCCAAAAAACTTTTATGAAAACTCAGAGTGCTCCCAGTTTCATGAATGAGCCTCAGACCCTCCAGGACGGTGGGTCCGGTGCCGAGCTCGATGTCCACGGTCACAGTGCGAGTTTATGGACGGGGAGTTAGATCTGGAAACGAATTCGCGGCTTCCTCCTGTCCTTTGTACACCGCTGAGCTCGGGTTTGGGCTAGAGAGATGGATGGACGGCCGTGAGCCAGCCAGGAGCAGGAGGCACTGAGAGAGAGGGAGAGAGATGAATCACTAACATTTATGAATGAAAGACACAACGAAAGGTAACCTTCATCAGGAGCCAGCCACCCAAAACCCCCCAGCTCCGACGGGACCGAGAACGCTCTTTTCTTCGTCTCTGCCTTCGCTTTTCCCGGCGCAAACAGACCCTAGTAATAGCCAAACCAGGGGCACGTCAAGGGCCAGAGGTGCCGGCGGAGGCACGGGCAGCGCACGTCCGAGCCCGTCCTGTTTCAACACGCTCCAGACGGAGCTTTGATCCCCGCCGGGGAATCAGCGCTGGGTATCTCTGCTTTGTTGGCCGTCGCTATCTGCTGGCGATAAGGGGTGGCCGAGGGATCTGCCGGGGAGCTGCCCTCGCCGCCCTTTTGCTGCAGGCTCCGTGCGGAGCGAGGCGAGCGGGGCCGGCGGGGCGAGGCGATGCGGCGGCCGCGGGAGAGGGGGCAGTGCAGCCCCAGGAACAGAGCGGAGCCTAGCGGGTCCCTGCCCGCCGCCGCCTGCCTCCTGGGGAGGGTACCGGCCCCAGAGCTGCGCCCCGGGGCTTCTCCCGCTTCCTCCCCTCCCCAGTCTGGCATCACCACCACCTTTTTCCCTTTTACTATTAAACAAAAGAAAAGTTTGTTCTCAAAGTCAAGAGCCAGGATCCAGTGCTTTTGCTCTTTACTAAGTGAAACAGAATTAAGCCTCTGAAGCGAAGATGCCCCGGAGGGAATGGGTGCAGAAATGAGAACCGACTCCCGTGGAACCGTACTCGGGCTGGGGTACCCCTGGCTGGGCTCGCGGGGTCCCCGGCGGCGCTCCCGGCCCTTTGCACGCCCTCCACTAGTGCATCCTCGGCTCGGGTGAGTGCACAACCCCGCTATTGCTTCCACATGTTCCTCCAGGAAATCATCGGAGTCAGAACTGTGAGCAGCCCCTGGTCGGAATGCTAACAGGATACCGTAATGCTTGTGAATAAACAACACGCTCCTAGTGAGTCAAAAGTATGGCAAAAAAAAAAAAATTCCCCCCAAACCCAAAACAATATAAAACAAAATCCAAAACTAAACAGCCTGCACCCCTTAATTTGTGGAGGGAAATGTTCTATCATGACTTGGATCAGAGCTGTGGGCTTTCGCAAATATAAGCCCGGCGAAGATGGGCGTCAACTGCCTGTGCGCCCCGAGGCGATCCTGCAGGATTCGGTCCTTGATGTACCGGCGTGAGCGTGTCTGGTTTAACGTGCGGGGCAGCGGAGGTGATTCCTGGAGAAGTATCATCAGGATGGGATGTAATGCGAGAGTTACTCTTGCGAAAAGAAAGAAGCAAAATGAAAGGGGAGGAGGCGCCTTCTGTTTGCAATTACCTGGCTCATTTGAATAATGCCTTTGTAATGATCATTATCGCGAGGTCGTTAACGGCTTCCACGTGGGATCTCACAGGACCCAACGAAAAATAAAAATATCAAACTGAGGGACTGGCAAATCTGCCTGCCAGGCCAGGCTGGCGCTGCAGGCGGGGGCCCGACGGCTCTGTGGAGACAGGGACGGCGGTGTCCCGTCGCCCCTTCTGGGGAGCGGTGACACTTTTGCCTTCCCTACGTTAAGGGCCCGGCTGCGCAGTCCCCACGCCCGGCGCCGGCGGGAGGTGGGCTCTGCCCGTTCTCGTCGTTGGGCCGATCCCCCTCCCCAGTATCGGTGGTGTCTATGGATTGGTCCCGCGCAGAGGAGGTGGTAGTTAAAATAAACCCTCCGGGACGTCTGCTCAGCTCTGCCCCCCGCCCTGTGTGGTGCAGGAGGGTCCCGTCCAGGGAGGCGCGGGGGACGTGGGGTTAGCGAGAGGACAAGCTGGGGGTGGGGGAACTTTTTACCATTGCGGCCCCCTCTCCTCTCCCCTCTCCTCCCGCCTTTCCCTTCCCTGAAGGGCTGGAGCATAAAGCATCCCGCTAGCCTATGTTTATGTGGCAACAGATGGAAGCTGCACGTCTTAAACAAAACTGCGGCGCCCGAGCTAGAGCCGCTCTCGCCTGTTTGTGCTCCCAGCCTACCCCCCGGCGTGGATGGGTGGGTGGGTCCCGCTCCCCGGGCCCGCGGCGCCGGCAGGAGCCGGGCATCGGGGGCACTGACGGGATGGGTTATTGCACGGCGGCTCGCTCCGCTCTCGGACGCTTCTAGGGGAGCTGGTAGCTTTCGAGCCGCCCTGTTCAGCATTCTCCCCCTGGGTAAATCCCAATTTGTTGCAAGTAATAAGCCCTTTCCTGCTGCTCTCTCCCAAGGGTGAACCGTGGAGCGGTTGGCTGGCTGACCCTATTGGACAATCCAATGGGTGGCTCGTGTGGGGGCCGAGCGGCCATCGGCGGGACGGGGCAGGCGAGAGGGCCCAGCGGGAAGTCCCGCTGTGGGGCCGCAGTCTTTTGACTGGATGAGAAAACATGTCTGGGTTTGATTATCGTTACCCACTTTCAGCGATGCACGGAATGGGAGTTACCCTTTTTACCTTTGGAACCCTTGCCTGGTGAAGAGCAGCTACAGCGTGGAGCAGAGACCCTTCAAACCCCTGAGACAGAGAGAAAACAGCGACATATCATAGCTTGTCGCTATAAATTATGTGCTCACATCTCTCTCGGGGGCAGGCGAACACAGTGGCGAGGGCTTCCTGAAACAGACGGG
The DNA here is from genome assembly GCF_003031625.1 of Empidonax traillii. Taxonomy (NCBI): domain Eukaryota; kingdom Metazoa; phylum Chordata; class Aves; order Passeriformes; family Tyrannidae; genus Empidonax; species Empidonax traillii. The sequence goes on along the minus strand of NW_020955360.1, from coordinate 431,838 downwards.
GACTTAGTCAGGGGACCGGCAAGGCCCTGAGCTTCTCCGAGAGATGTGCTCTGCTGGCGGTAGAGCCCTGTGTACATTTGCAGCCCTACCAGGTTTTATTTCTTTTCGTCTTTCCACAAATGCAGATTCCCTCATTTTGTTTGTTTAACAGAATTTGGCTCTGAATAGCAGGGATCCCGTGTCACCGGGAAGACAGGGAGCCAGACAAAAGAAATAACTTTGTCCGGCCTGCCTTCCCTAGCCTTTATTCCCCACATGGTTAGTTATGGTAGTTCCCCGTGCCCGTCGTTTTCCCGCTGAGGCCGCTGCTGCCACGACGTCGAGCTGTTTTCCTCTCATTGTTGCGTTTGGCTCTTGACATTAAAAGATGCCAAAACAGCCGTGGAGGCCTTATTCTTTGAAAAGCAAGCTTTGTTTTTCCTTTTGCTCCCGCTTTGACTTTTTTTCACTGAGGCAGAATAAACAGCCCGCTTTGTTTCAGAAGCAGCCTGAACCAAGTTTAGGGGTGAGGTAAAGCAAGGGGTTACCCTGCTTAGCCCTTCGCCGGTGCCTGGCTCCGCGCTCCTCTCTGCTCTGGCTCCCCAAACACCGGGTGGGGAGCCCCAAGCCCCCGTCGCTGCTCCGACGGGCGGGGAGGCAGAGCCGAGGCAGAGCCGAGGTAGAGTGGAGGTTGCGGGCGCCTGCGGGCTGCGTTCGCCACCGGCCGAGGGGGCCGGTGCCGCCGCCCGCGACACTAGAGGGCACCGGAGCCCGCGGGAGCAGCCAGCCCAGCCGGGCCCGCAGGGGCACCGCACCCCGCCGGCCGCCGCTGCCTCTGCGGTTCATTGAGCGATCGAGCGGCCTTGGAGAGAACTTTGAAGGGAGGCCGTTCTCTCACTTTCGGCAATCTAAGGGCTCCAGCCCTGTAGGTCCAGCCCCGCAGGTTCAGCCCGACCCCCAGCCGGGTTCAGCAGCTGGGGGTATGTGGCATGTTGCAAGTAAAGCAGAGAGATAAATTCCTCCCGTGAAACAAATGAAAATTTTTCCCTCTGAAATCAAAGGATATCCTCTGCTGATTCAGCCCAGGTTTGATTTTGGTTCGTAACTCCCAAGACCATTATCTCTGCCTTTGTTCTTTCAAGCTGTAGCAATTAATGTATCAGAGCAGTACAAAACCACAGCCAGACAAGGCTGTGGTTTCGTTCTGCGACTATTTACTATTAGTACCAGCTTTGCCCCCTTGGGCTACTGTGCCTGGGAACCCGTCTCTGAGCTCTGCACGTTGGAGCTCGCTGGTGTGGAGGCCACCTCAGGCATCATGCTCATAGTCATCCTTGACCCAGTGGGCATGGGCCAACTCTGACTGTGCCAGTATCGGTCCGCTGGGCTGACCACCATCTGCACAGAAGAGACAAAATAGGGTGAGCATCACCAAGTGCCAGAATCAGGAGAGACACAACATGTCTGTTTACTGACCACCCTGAATTGCTCATGCTCCAAACATGGGATGTAATTTTTCTGTGTCATGCCACAATAGGTTTTCTACCCCCTGCTACCCCCCCACAGAAAACCGTCTCTCTCTATTTCTGTGGCATGGAGAGATTCTGAACATGGGTCTTCCCTATCCCAAGGGTAAAGGAGAGGGAAAGCCATCAATACTTCCTGAAAGCTGGCAGAATTGGATTTTGTGTGGAGACAATGAGTTTTGCCCAATGCTGAAGCAAAACAGGCTAATCCCTGAGCCACCACTGGGAGTTGCAAGAGTCAGCATCCATATGCACAGTCAGCAATAAGCTCCAGACCTGGACATTAATTTATTCATTCCTCTTAGTCGTTGAATTCATTCACTCATTTTACTCTTATTTACCAAGATTATGCTGGAGGTATGTTGGCAGGAGGTATGAATTTCATTGTCATTCTTCTTGCAACACTGTGTGTTTCCTGTGCTCAAAGTTTTATAGCCCTAATCGCTGATGAAAGAAATCAAGCAGATACCAGTCACACCTAAAGCCATTCCAAGGGTGCCAGTGACTGAAGCCCACGTGTTCAATTTTCTTTATTTATTTTGGAGACAGAAGACACTGACACACTGAAAAGTCAGGGGAAACAGTTCCTCTTTTTTTGTTATCTCTACAAAATACTATTTGGCCTTTTCCTTTTGTCTGAGGTCAGCTGGTTTCAGTCTGTACCTCATCGAATTCTGCAGAGAGCATCTGCCTCAGTTACGTGATCACATGCCTGTCTGTTGTTGACAATCCTTGAGAGTACTCAGTTATATACACTCCTCTGGAGCAAGGTGGTTGCAGAGAGAGAAATAACAAAGTGAGATGAGAGGAAAATGCAGCTATAGGTCCCTGCAGCCATAAAGCTACAGTTCAGATTTAGCTTAGTCAGGTAAGCTCTGATGTGGCTCGAGAACAGGAGATACAGCAGCATGTAGTTACATTTTAGTCCTAAAACTGCTTGCTCTCCTAGTCAGATAGTCTGTTTTTTAATTTAAATTACCTTTTGAGAAAGAGGCTAGTGTGGAAACTGGGGCAGATTCTGCTTTGTGTAAACCTGGTGTAACTCATACTTCAAGGGAAATATTCCAGATTGAATCTGGTATAATTAAGATTACAATTTGGCTCTGGAAGTCTTTTCTTTGGCAGTGAAGTTATAGAAGTACTGAGAAGAAAAATAATTAAAACCAGGACTTTGTGCTCTTTTAAATAACATATGCTATAGGCTTTTTAAATGCATTTGTTCTCCATGACAGCAGTATTTTAAAACTTTCACTTGGTTCCACTAACCGAGTTAACCCTTGACAACAAACTAACTGTGTTTAAAATACGTTATGTACAGAAACTTATCATTTTGCAGGACATTGCCCAAATAACAAACAAACTCTATTAAAATTATATGATTGCTGCTGCGGCAGTAGCAAGCTTCCACTTGGTGGTGAAGTCATGAATTTCCCTGTCCTAGCCACAACATAGGCATTGAAATCAATCTGAGTTTATACCTTATTTATCAACATGGTTTCTTCACATGGTGCAAACCTTGTTCTGCTAAGCTCAACATACCAAGGAACAATTGTCAGAAGGCTATTGCCTTTTTATCCCTGGGAAGTAAACTCTGAAAGGAGTTCCTAAAGGAACATTGAAACACTGTATATTTCTACACATTTTTCTATAATGCAACAAGATGTCATTTCACAGTTTCTGTGTCCACTATCACTTTATTTGTTAGGCACATGCCCCTAACAGAAAATATCTCACCATAATCTGATTGCAGTTGGTGAGAAGATACTGGCCAATTTTTGATAGGTCCAGCTTTCAGCCCCAATGAAATTACAAGGATGTCTGTCATTCTCTTGAGTGGTCCCAGATTTTCAGAATGGGTTAATCAGATCTTTCTTTAGGGTATGTAGAAGAATGAGGGGGGAAGGGTAAAGAATCATTTATCTTTGATTCCGTGTGATGTATGAAGAATATGTGTTTGGAAAACATGTTTTTCTATTTTTAAATGGGATTGGCATGTAAGAGGAGTCAAATCCTGTTTGTTATTTCAAAATACAGGAATATCAAGCCTTGTCAGCCTTCTTTTTTGGTAGAGGGTCCTTGCTGAATCAGTGAAAAAAGACATCCTGGTGAAGCTGACTCTTACTGAGCGATCTTTCTATCTCTTTGTTGAGTAGGTTTGTAAAATTAGGGAGCAGTCAGACACATATTATGCCCAAACTCCTGCTGCGATGAATTTATCCATCATCCTTCCTCCACCCTGCATGGGTGCCTCAGGGGGATGCAGGTAGTAAATGTGGGAGGAGAGCTCAGACTGCAGCTCTGAAAGAACTTGTACTGCAAGAGCCAGGAAGATGGAGCTGATTCTGATTTTACACATTTGAGTTTTTTTCAAAGAAAGGGAATTACGGAGTAATCCCTCATCTTCCTGGCCCCTATTCCTATCCATGTTTTGCTTCCTTTGTCCCACATTACAGGATAAGCGCAGAAGGAATAGCAGTAAGGGTGCAAAAAAATGCCGAATTCAGAACAATCCTCTTTTTTGGTCAGTCAAGGCCACCACAGAATAAGAATAACCACAGCTTACTTCATTCCTATTTTTTATTTCATAGTCAAAGGGAATAGAAGTGTGCTCTCCTTATTGTCAAGAAAATACAGAATTTCCTTTCCTTCTCTCTTTGTGATGGAACAAAACATTTGTAAAGCCAAAGTAAATCCAAATAAATTCTTGCAATTCCTGTCCATCACCAAACTTACATTTTTCTATTCTTAGTTACTTTTCTCCCAATGTGCTTTATACTGCTATAAGAAGAAGGTATTATTAAAATCTATGCCTCTATGAAACTTTGCTGGGAATCTCTTGCTAAGCAAGCTACAAGAAGAGTCTGGTGGTCTGAGTCAATCTATGAAGGCTGCTCCAATTATCCTTTTCCAAAACACTGTAGGATTTAGTCAACTTGACAAGATGAAGGCTTGAGGAAATGCTTTACTTCAGAAACACCAACAGCTGTAGAGATGGGGGCTGATCAAAACAGTGCTCAGAAGTATAACTGTAGCCTCTACTGTTAACAGGGATGTTGGAGGCACACAACTCTGCTTAGGGGAGGTTAAATATATAGGTAGTTAGACAGTTCGAGTGGACAGAAGCCATTGTAAATATCTGAGGAATCTAGTGCCTTTTTTTTTTTTTTTTCCCCTGGGAGACAAATGGTCCTGCAGCCCACTTAGCACCTGCCAGTGCCTCTCTACTGCCCTTTGCCCTGTAGGGCTGCTTGTTCTGACAGCTTCTGAAGCTCTCTGAGCTTCAAATTCCTTCTCCGTATGTTGGCCTTTTTCATTGTTGCCTATCCCAATATTGATTTAGGAAAGAAGGAGAGTTAAAAATAGCAGGCTTCAGTACTGTCTACAGACCTTCTGCCTAGCTTTGCTTTAGGCCTGTGAATCACAAACATTGGTTTAAACCATCATTAGCATCTGAATGAAGATAAAGGGGACAAGAGGAGCTAGGATAGGCTGTCACCTTGTGTAAGTATCACTTCTCAATTATATTGAAGAGTAGGAGAGAAGCAGATCACAGTGGAGGTTGTTTGCATCCCATTTCAGCAGTGGGGATTATTTGGAATTAAGGATGTAACAAATTGACTCTCAAAAAACCGTGATGGATCTCTCAAAGAGTCCACTGGAGCCTGAGAGAAACCTGCTGTCATTCTCGGGTAACTTTGTTTCCTCCTTTCTCCTTGCTGCCATCCTTGCCTCTAAACTGCTCTGCCTGTTGAAACCCATGAGAAGCAAGGGTGAAGTCCCAGGTCACAGGGGTATGCAGTGTGAAGAGGGATGTGTGTGATGGGGGGAGGCGGTCATACTGCAGTGGGTGGCACAGTTTTATGAAGGTCAATAAACCTCGGCTCTATCAGACCACCGGAGAGAGTGGCTTTCCCAGCTGGAATCATTCAAACATGTGGCCCTGCACTAAAAAACACCCCAGCTCCAGTCTCCAGGAATGCATTTCTGCCATGGTTAGTAAAAGTGTCCCAGAATATCTCAGAATCACAGTGTTAGACAAGAAGAGAGCCAGACTCTGAGAGAGACACATTCAAATTGGGATTAAAACCAACTGCTGGCTTCCCACCCAGAAACAAAAATAAAACGAGCGTCGGCTGTAAGCACAGGCACCGCAGGCTCCCCCCGCCCAGCTCCATGGCTTTGCCAGCTCTGCAACTCCTACAGCATCTACAGAAGCCACAACAGAAAGTAGACACCACAAAAGTCAAAACCAGAGAAGTCTGTGGTGAGGTGTCTTTCAGCAACAAAAGCTTTCAGATCTCTACAGAGGTTAAAATGTGTCAAAAGTGGCAGGTTTGAACCTGTCTGGGTCAAAAAATACCTATCATTCTGAGAGCAGGTGAATCCAAAATACCTCAGCACTGTGGCTTTCTTTGGTAAGAAGTCAGTGCTGAGAAACATGATGTCATCCTGTCACCCTGAATGTACATTGGTATGGCAATGCAGTGACTAACCCATGTGGACTTGTGTCTCTGCCATTTGCTGGGGAGACCCAAGCATCAGTCCCACCACACAACGAGCCTGCAGTTGTAGCCAAAGGGGCAGGAGAGTAACATGCTGGATGACAGGCTTTCTGCTGGGAAAGATCTGGACAGAATCTGTGATCTGCTGAGTCCAGGGATTATGCTGAGACCTGGAAGCAGAACAGGACCACGGCTCAAGAAATGCCATATGCAAAAAGGTACAGGCAGAGTAATTCCTAGTCTTTAAGGTGGTGGTAACAGGTGTCCAGGCATACTGAAATGCATTGATGCCAGCCTTTAAATCCTCCATTCAGATGGGGAGTGTTTTTGCTGATGATTAAAGCCAGCACAGTGATTAAGTTCACATGAGTTTGTCTGGGGCAGGGAAAACCTAGGGTAAACAGGACAGCTTAGCCTGTGGAGAAAGTATAGGCAAAGGCTTGTGCCCTCTTGCTGGGATTTAAATTAAATATTCACTTAGCATTCACTAAAGCCGCTACAAGGTTAAAAAGGTGAAAGTTTAGATTGCCTATCATTTCTATTCATATTAGCGTGTTAAACTTTAGACCCATGACTACCAACACATGTAACTCTCTCTTTGGAGTTACAGTCCAGAAGACTGGGTTTGACCAAGTCAATTAAATGGATCATCTTGCATTTAGTGCTAGTTGTATAGGTCACTTCACAGTTATGGTGACTTCACTGGTGTAAATCAGGGATAACTGTTGAAATCCATGAAGTTACAGTGAGCAAAGAACAGGACCGAGAAGATGAGCCTGTTCTCTTTGAAGTGATAGTGATCATCCATGGTGTTTTTCACTTTTGGAAAACCAAAATGGTGAATCAGAAAATCTGTAACAAAAAATGTAACAAGCTGTACCTAGAGGGTACAGGTCTGTTAGATGTCTCTCAGAAAAATCAGTATCCTAAAGGTCGGTTCTAAGAAAAGTTTCTCGTATTTTTGTTAAGAATATCACCAAAAGGATTTTGTTTTGGAAACATATGAAAACCAGAGCCAACTTTCCACTTCCAGCATCTCCCATTCAGAAGGAATGTGCAGAAGACCTTGATATGATATGAATTAAAAGGATTCTGTCTCTGCCAGCCCTAAATTCCAGGAAGTGAGACACAGCATCCTCATCTGCTCTTGCAGGCAACATTTGTTTTTACTCTAGCCTAAATACCAGACTGTTTCCTAAATCTCAAGAAGTTGACCGTTCACTTAGATTCCTCAACCTCTCACAGCAGAGCAGCAGGCTCTGCACAGGCATTTCAAGTGCTCTTGCATGATGTCCAAAATTGACTCCTGCCCCTAGAGATTCAGAGGCACCTCTGGAAGAAACATGATGGGATTCCAGTGTGTGCAGAGCTACTGAGACAGAGCTGATAGGTCACACAGGCTGTCCAGAGGCAATGCATGGAGTGCTGGGGCCAGGAGATCCTTTCCTGTCTGAAGCCAGCCTATGATCCTGCAGGGGAGTAGATTTCATAATGTAGATTCAGAGCTTCATGAAATCCTTTCATAGACCTCTAGGGGCAACTTTCAGATTTCTCTTCCTTCCTTCCTCTCTATAGCATCTTCCATTATTCAACTTTTTGTGCACAGGCAGCAAGCATCCCACTTGTCTTCTACACATACTTCCAAAAATGTGCAGAAATTCTCTGGATTCTGAACTGGCAGATATTACTGAGCGAGTCCCTCACTCCCTACAGAACAACTGGGCTGATGTTCTCTGAGTGAGGAGTGCATTGTGCTAGCAACATCTGATACTCTTCAAAGAAGTTGTGCACTGCCTCTGATGGAGTTGCTGGCTTTGCTACTATCACGTAAAGGAAGAATGCAGATAAAGAGGCTTCTGCAATCACCGGACAGCCACCAAAATTTAGAGGTCCTGATCCTAAAGGACAACTGAGTCAACAAAAATCTTATATTTGTTGGGATGCTTATGCCTGCTGTAGGCTGGCAAAACACCACCCTCCAGCTTCCCCCTCCTCTCACCAGTTCTGTTGACAGTGGCATCCCAGAAGCACAGTGCTGGTGCAGCAGAACAAATTGTTAAGCATGCTGAAATGGGTTTTCTCCTGATTTCCCCTATCTCCTTACACTGGTGTAAGTTA
>NW_020955360.1:393358-422720 GCF_003031625.1 Empidonax traillii | reverse complement strand
TTTTTTTTTTTTTTTTTTTTTTTTTTTTTTTTTTTTTTTTTTTTTTTTTTTTTTTTTTTTTTTTTTTTTTTTTTTTTTTTTTTTTTTTTTTTTTTTTTTTTTTTTTTTTTTTTTTTTTTTTGCCTTTAAGCATATAGAAAAAAAATTAAGAGGAGAGTGGGAAAGATCTCTGCTGCATAGTGACTCTCCCCAGCTTGGAAGCTGACACAGAACACTCGGGTTATCTCAGCCTCATACTCTGGTTGGGCTTGTTTACTCCATTGTGCAATGATGAAGTTGTACTGGCTCATTTTCAAGCTATTGCAACGGTCACATACTGAGACTCTTCCTCCATCTGTCTGTCTTCAGATTGTAGCACATTCCCCTTTGCTGAACTGGGGACAGATAAAAACTGGGCCAAGAGAAAGACAGGTTGTTTGCCTCTTTGTGGCAAAACCAGTGCTGAGGCTTTGAACTGTGCTTGTGGCACAAGCAGAATGGATGCTTGCTGCAGTTCTGGACTGAGTCAGAAGATACCTGGGAGGGAAGGAAATTGTGATGGATTTGGTCAATCTGGGAATGCAAGACTTCTCTAAATAATTCTAAGGTCAGGAAGTGGTGAAAAACAGGGACAGGATCAAAGAAATACATACAGTTCCTTTCCAGCTCCTTCTGCCTCCAGCATCTTCTTGTTATAGTTGAAGTGGCTGCTAGGCGTTGAGCAGGCAGTGTGACTGCAATCCTAAGTGTTCCTATGGTACATCAAAAGACAGGAAAGTTTGAAGAAATGCATAATTTTATGAAAATATTGATAAATGTTTGGTGTGCTACCTCAAGAAAATGAGATATGCTGCATTTTCAGTAATGTAGATAACTTTCATGGAAGAAAAATCTAGAAGAATATGACTGCACACAATACTTAGGCTAATTTTTACTTTATTTGACAACTGCTTTGAGAGAAGAACAGCATTTTAGAAAGATTTTTTGTTTCCTATACTCCTATTATAAGGATTTTGAAGTGCAAAGGTCACTCATTTTTCTAAAGGGTGTGGTGACAGATCAAAAAGTTATATCGTGGCATTAAATAAGCTTCATTACAAACTTTGATCACTATCAGATTGTTATGATACTTATTGGAGAAAAACTAAAAGAGATCAAGTCCCACTAGCACAGTTTTGAAATGCTATCTCTAGTATTTCTTTTGAAATGCCTTTGAAATATTTTTGTCACATTATTTGTTCTTAGTAGTTTGTTTTCCTAATCTTTGAGTTTTATGTTTTCACAAGGGTCTTTTTGTTAAAAACAAAACAAAACTGAATAGCTCCTTCATAAGAGAAAAAGAGATGCCAAGTTTGTTTGGTATTATATTATATATTCCTTGCCACTTTGATAGTTACCTAATTTGCGGACATGGGCATAATTTCAAGTTGGCAGTGTCACCTTAAACTTTGATTTCAAGAATGCTGTTTTATTAACATGACCTGACAGATTCCCATAAGCCAGAAAAGTTGTGCAATGCTTCTGTGTTTTCATCTCTTAGCACAGATTTGTTATTTTCAAAAGAGAATTACATTGTACCATTTCTGGAGCAATGTAGATAACTATAAAAGTCACCTATTCTAGAAAATTATTACTCTAATCTATTATTTAATCCTCTAATTAATCCAGGAACTGTCAAAACAAGATTGATTACTGTGTAGAATAAATTAATGGAAAAAATAAAGCATAGGGAACTATAATAATAAACTACATACAGATACACTTTTTTATCATACTTTTCTATATACTTTTATATGCAAGCATACTTCTACCTGGCAGTTTTCTTAATTCATCTACATTTTCCCTTCACATTTTGAGTTTGTTTTCAACAGTTGTTTACTTGATTTTTTTTTTTTGCAGAAAGTAATCAGTCAAGATCAGGACTCTGCCATGATAGATGCTTTTTATACACATATATATCTATAAGTGGATATATACAAATACATGTAAGGCCCAGAGTCTGCAGTTACATGAATGTGACAGAGCAAGTGTGACAGTCCTTGTCCCTAGCAAAGGCTGCAACTGCTCTCCAAAACCCTCTCCAGAGCAGTACAGCAAGGAAGATTCTGCCAATAAAGTCTATTGGAATCAAGTTGGGAAGCATCCTTGGTAGGCAAGAGGACAGCAGGCAATAAAGAAGTTAAGGATCAAAGTGAGAGAAGTGAGATGAAACCTGGTATGAGAAAGTGCAAGTTCATGTACCAACAGGTTATGAACAGTTTTTGCTGTGAATATAAGAAAGACGTGTAGATGGATGGGATAATTTTGAGCTCCCAGACATTTAATGATCAAAATAAATTACATTTTAAAAAAACCAAACAAAAAACCAACAACCAAAACACAAAAACAAAAATAAAACCCCAAACAACCAAACAGGAATAAATGCCATTCTACAAGGCACTAGGTATTACCCTGTTTAGCTGTATTCAAGCATATCCAGGAAAAGGAAATCCTGGGTTCAGGAGAAGGGCTACCTTGAAAGTAGGAGGAGAAGAGGACACATAGGGAGCCTGTGTAAGTCAGTCTGTCAAACTGAAAACTGAAAAAGAGTAAGCGTCTTCAAAATGTATCAACAGAGTAAATACTAGAAGGGAGAAGACTGATTTAAGAAAAAGCAAAAGAACAAATATGATAAAGGGTAATGGTAAATAATGTATCAGCAAAGAAGTAAATATTGATCATGAACATGTTTACGACGATAACAAAATGTTTCCAAGCACCAGAGTGATGAGTTTAGAAACAGTCCTCTAAAATGGTGGGCTGGTCGCCAAGAGCACTGCAGCAGCCTGAGAGATGAAAGACCTCCCATGGCTCTAGTCTCAGGCTCTGTATAAACCTGAAGAGCATTTGTTTTGTCAGAAGGATGGGACAGCAAAGGTAAGTGGTCATCAGAACTGCTTTATCCCATCCCCAGCTTGGGGAACCAAGCTGTGAAGCAGTGACTCCTATTATGGGCAGTAGGTATCTCTTTCACCAGTAACCTCCACTGTACACACACCAATCCATCCCTTGCTGTGGCTCCAGTAATTGCAGTCTGATTTTCCAGAGCTTTTAGATACATAGAAGAGGCTGAGGTTTGTCCATGCTGAGAATTAGTGCTGAATTATGACACTCTACAAACTACTGCAGTGCAGAAAGGAATAAATCTCTTTATTGTGATTTTTAAAGGTTCTAAATAAAAGGAAATGGCATGGATAGTTCATTATTTGGTTTGTTAGAAGCTCAGTGGTTGCTCATGATTTCCTGAGCAGGTTAGTGGACAGGTCATCAGAAAGATTACGCTTTTCTGAAGCTTGCAGTAATTAGCTTCTAGCCATGGTTACTCCCAAGTATTGCATAAAAATGCTGGGGTAGGAGGTTAAGAATGGAACCAAAGCTGCAACCTATTAACTTCACTGAGACCTGGCATGCTCCTCTGAGAGCAGCACGTTGTTAGTGCATCAGTTTGTGAGGGCTCCCTTCTCACCACACAGCCCTTCAGAAGTTGGCTGGGGATGACAGCATATCGCAAAGTACCTTGGCGGTGTGCTGGATTGTTTTATTACACTACCACTAGTAAAGGAACACTATTGGGTCAGGCATAGCTGGAAGTTGTACTTGCAGAGTGATCTGGACCTCATGTTATTTATATCTGTAAAATTATTAACCCTCTCACTCTTCTTTCAGCATTCTGTTCTATTTTCTTCTTGAAATGATAAAGGGAATGAAGTTTGTGGGTATTTCCTAAGTAACTCTGCACTCAGCTGCCATCATTGCTGGTCTCAGGGGTTTCTCTCTCTTCAGCACTTATACCTAAGTTTCTTCAAATAATTGTATATAGGGCCTGCTGCTGTGCCAGCCTCTTCTCACTTGCATGTACTTGTTGTCTCTTAGTTGCTCAAAGACACAGAATGAAGATTTTGCTGAGGTGGAGGGAAGTATTTTCTTCTGCTTGCTCACGCTCTCAGGGCAAATGCCACCCTTGATTTGTGAGTTTTCTTGTCATCTCTCCATCTCCCCTACTTCTTTTCTGCTTCCAGAAACAAAAATATTTTGTCTTGAAGCAAACTTTCTGCATTCCGCTTGCTATTTTTGTGAGAAGTGTAAGGCATATGTCTGCTTTTCATTAGTCTAGCCATCAGCCAGATCTTTATTTCTGAAAGCTTCAGAAATACTTACTTGAATAGGGGTGCTGGTACACCTCTGTGGATGGGACTCACCCTTTTCGTCTGGAGACATCACCTGTAACTCAGAGGGCAGAGATCTGTATTTTGAAGCTGAAGGACAATACTTCTGCTTCTACACTCACAGCTCATTGAGTTTTAGAAATAATTTATGTCAACTGCATCCTGAGTCTGTGCCACATGGCTCCACTAACATATTCACAAAATATATTAGAAAAATACACTGGTTGACTGCCTTCAGTGTAATTGTTGCATCTTTCCTGCAGAGTGACAAATTCCAGCATTAAAATGAGGTCTCTGTATCAGCACACATGGAGGCAGAAGGGGATTAGAGTCCTTTCAATAATCAAAAATGTATAAAGTTGAGGCTTGATTCAAAGCCTGAATCACAACTCATTGAATTTTCTGGAGTAAGTCCAGAGGCTGCAGTAGGTTTTGGATCACTTTCAGCCTCCAAAAAAATAGGTGAAATTTAATATCCTGATATATATGGGAGCCCACATTAGATGAGCTAATAATTTCATTTTGGACTTTAACTCTGTGCATCTTGTCAAGTCTAAAGCTTTTTTGGCCTCTTAAAAACAGCTGTAGCATGAATGGTCTCAAGAAAACACAAAGTAGATGTCTACACTACACAGCAGGGTATTCTACAGAGATCCCAGAGCCACTGCTGACTGTACATTGTCCCCTCAGCTGCATGGCACTGTGCCCAGGCTAATAAGACCTGCTGAATGACATAGTTTGTTAGTGTCATAGCAGCTTGGCTTTTAGAGCTTCCAATCTCCTCTGTTCCTCACACCCATCCACACATGGAAACTCCACCAGTTTCTGTCCTATCCACTCAGCTTCTTAAGGGATTGCTCCCCGATAATGTTTCTCACAAAATGGCTCAGGTTAGGAAAAGTCACCTCTTTAAGCCAATTAACTTAACCTGGTCCATCTCTGTTGACTATAAAAAGGGAATGGCTTTATAGAAGCCTCTCCATGGGCAGATACAAGTGGTATGGAGCTGCTGGGACTGTAAGGATTAACAGCTGTGCTAGGACATCTTCTGTCACCCAACTGCCACCAAAAAATTCACCCCAAAGATTTTACCCCAGAAATATTACCATGGTCTGTCATCTAAAAATGTCTCTGTCTTTTTCTCTCCTAAATGCATTGCACCAAGTCCTAAATATCTTATCCTAGGCAGTGCTTGCAGCCTTTTGCACTGACACAACTGTTTTGTTCTGAGCAAAGATGTAGCTCGGCATGCAGTCAGGAATTTGGGATTCAGCATTAAATGCAAGTAGAACAATTACAAATAAAAAAATCCTTTACTGATTTCCTTTTTCACACTTTAGTTCTTACAGGATAGAAAGCAAATATAAAAGGAGAATGGTATTGCTCCATCTGCTATGGGTGTCAAGGCAGAAAAAATTTCCTATCATCCCAAACACACAAACACCAACATGGTAAGATAATATTTTTCCTAGACTTTGGTTTCATTAAGTCTTATTCCCTCTTAGGACTGTTGATTATGCTTCTATGTGAGAAGAAAAACTATGATTGCAGGTTTCTCACTATTGTTGCACTTTCTAAATATTAAAAGGCAGCAGTGGCAATTTTGCTGAAAGGAGATGTGGCGCACAACATTTTCCCATCATGATTTAAAGTTGCTTTTGAAGTCGAGTGAATCAGCACTGTTTTCCAAATTCCAGGAAGAGGCTAATAACTCTTATGAAGGAGGAATGGAAATAACTGCTGGTCATTTTACTGCAAAAAGTAGTATTACTCCAATAATGAATCATTTGAAACCTTCACATGGTCCATTATAAAAATATTTCAAGTCAAACTGTAAAAGGCTTAACCCCATAAATCTGAAAATGGCCTAAAGCCTCTGGAAATGACAGTACCTCCTTGATAAGCCAGATTCTTTCTGAAATTAAGAAAGATTTTCACTTTCCTGGGAAAAGATATGAGACATTCACATTGTCAGAGCTTAGCCCATTGTTTTAAATTGCAGCATCGCCAACTGACCATACTGAGTGCTGTGTTATGGGCGTTTTGTCTCATCAAAATGTCTTCCTAAGCAATTTAACAAAATGTTCTTCAGTTCAGCATAAAGAGATCCCGCTCTTGCCTACATAGATCCAAATCATGAGGAATTCAGTTGAACTAACACCATATCACTTCACATCTGAAGTGAATTACTTTAGGAAGAGGAAGCAAAGAATGCCAAGGAATCCTCCCAGTTTGGACAATATACAAGCAGGGTAAATCTGGGACCCAATAGAGAAACTGAGGTCAACATCAAAATAAAGAAGCAACGTTATTCATAAAAGTGCATGTAATATTTTATGCTGTATGTGCTCTCTCTATCTGGAACTATTCTATATCCTGTGCAAAGGTGCTTCTAACTAAGACCGGAAAAAAGTTAATGTATAGTTACTAATATTATATAATTCTGGTACTACCCTCTCTTTTTCTTATAAAGTTGCCAAAATAGCACAGTACATATCAATCTCTTTGGGTTTTGCCCAATCTCTGCCTCTTTGCCAAGGCTGCATGAGTAGCATTCCCTCAATAGCTCTTGACTTCATGATGGTGAGAGCAGAAAATCCCAACCACTATTCTTTTATGATGTGCATGCCATACAGCAACCAAGCATGAGCTGCTCTATGAGCTCCCTCTGAAGCACACCCTGGTTGGATGGGGATGGAGAAATTGAGAGGTGCAAGGGGCTTGACCTCAATTATTCCACATTTGCTTGCCAGTTGGTTTGATTTCTTGCCTATCAAAGGACTAATGTCTAGTTACGCAGCCAGACTGCCTATTCGGTCTGCCTGTAGTTACTCAGCCAGACTGCCTATTCAGTCTGCCTGCAATTGCTATTCCTAAGTCAAGTTTTTTCAGATGTCCTGATTCAAAACAAAACTCCTTTGAGATGCTACTAGTCTCGTAAGGAGTAACTTTCCCAAGAAAGAACCATAAAAACTTCACAAAGGTGAAGATGAAGACATGGAGTGTGGAGAGAGCAGGACTGGAAAATAGACCTCTCATCCACATAAAAAAACCTCACACCAGAGAAATCCTCCCAACCCTTTCTATATCATCACCCTGTGCCCAAATAAAACAAGGGAAATGTAGAAAAATGTAGGAAAAGTTTCTGAGCAGGCAGGAAATACCTCCACAAGTGCTTTTCTCCTAAACATTAAGGGTTAACATTTAGTGGTAAGAAAGTAAATGGGAGAGTTAGACAAACTTGTAAGAAGAAGACACCCCCTGAAGAAGCCTGCTACAACCTTCAGAGCTATAGCATAATGAGTAGTAGAATTTGCCCAAGAGAGTGTAGTACCTGTTTGAATGAGGTTTATCTGCCAATAAGACAGATCTGGAGAGGAAGACACTGGCTGATGGGGTTTGACATATGGGATCTGAAAATGAGACACTGTCCACCCTTCTTTTACAGCTTTATCCACCAAGAAGGATCTCAGAGCAGCCAGCTTTAGCCATCTACCCAGGCTGAGCTGGTTGCCTGGGAAAGAAAGGTGTCTCCAGAGAGTGGTTCAAGAAAGCACTTACACATACTTAACCTTTGAAGTGTGCTTGAACAATATTGAACTCTCTGATTAAAAGAGGACATTTCCACTGTATAGCCATAGTGATGAGAGATGACTCAATGGAGACAAAATACTAAGAGCATCAATCCACTGTTAGTTACAAACTATTTTCAAGATTTCTCTTTAGAGCACATGCCTTCAGTGCCTTTAGCTAATCTGGCCTGTTGCAGAAGTGGAAGCAGGACCAGGCCTGGAAAGAAATCATCAAATAAGAAAGTCTTCTGATTCAAGGGCCTGTTAGACTTGGTTCCCAAGAGGAAATCCCTGTACATTTACACTGATGAGTAAGAATAACAATAACTCATCTTGTAAATCCACCACGGTACCTCTAAAATGGTTCACTCGAAGCACTATAAACAAGACAGTTTTTGTGCTCAAAGCAACAGAAGTGTTTGCCTATATCAAAGTGTCTATGTGTTTCTCTCTGACACTCTTTGGGTGTTTCAGGCGGAAATCCTCTATGCAGTATTATGACTATGTTTCCCAAAGAACTTGAACACATTGCTGAATATTTTAGGCATATTGAAATAAAAATATTCCCCTGATAATGTTGTATGCTCAATTTCAGCACCAAAAAAAATAAAAGAAAGTATGTATGTAAATGCAGGGGCATACTTACAACATTTTATAATCATTATTTAAAGCAATGAGTGGGTGGTTGTCTTGTCTTTGACAGTTCTCACATTTTTGCAGTCTGAGTAAATGTGGAACAACAGGAAGCTCTGACACCCTGTAAAACATATAGCACAGCCAACTCTTGTACTTCCATTTTTTTCCAGCCAGTGAAGGCTCATTCTTTCTTGCTTCAGGCATTCAGTTTAAACGTTTATTTAAGCAGGCTAGAATAAAGTCCATGACAGAAAAAAAAGTGAGCTGAAGTGGTTTGAGTCTGTATTTTTTACTTGCGATTTTTTTTTCCTTGAGTTGTCATGCTTAAATTCAAATTGTTTTCAAATATGTGCTTTAAACAGTACTATTCAGTATTAACAGCAAATAACCTGTATACACATTTCCACTTGAAAGAAAAAAAAAACAGAACAAAACCAGACAACAATGACATTTCCACCCAAGGAGCTTTGCTGCATGTAAGATTTTTTTTGTATTTGTATTTCCTGGGTTTTTTTTCAATTAATAGTTTGTTATAGTGCCTCACCATCTT
Organism: Empidonax traillii; assembly: GCF_003031625.1. Lineage (NCBI taxonomy): Eukaryota > Metazoa > Chordata > Aves > Passeriformes > Tyrannidae > Empidonax > Empidonax traillii. The sequence goes on along the minus strand of NW_020955360.1, from coordinate 413,778 downwards.
CAGAGCAAAGGCTGCAAGTTTTCATACTGAATACTAGTATTTTGTTTATCTCTCAAAATTTGCAGTAAAGCTTTGGTAGTGTGCCTGGATATCAAAGCCAATGATCTTTTGACTACAAAATTACAGTAAAACCTAGTGCACAGTAATTCAATGTAAAAATTCTCTCCCTGAGTATTTAATAAAGCATATTCTTTTTTGTTGTTGTTATTGTTGCTTGAAAATGTGGATGTTTGAGGAATAATGTATGACTGAATGCGTAGAAGAATATCACAGAGATAGCTGTTTTGTGACACATTAAATCCAGACTTTGTATGTTCAAAGTTCTTATGTCAGTCAATATTATCTTAGGAACTGGCCCTGCAGTCAATAAAATCAAAGAGTACTTTGTCACTGATTTCACAAAAATGTGCTCCAGAAGAGTGGGCATCTCTCAAAGTGAAACACTTCCTTCTTCCAAACCTTTTAGGTAACCTGTAGGAAGATGCAGAGGACTGGAATGATGATCTGTTGAATACAAAAGGAGAGATGCTTGAAGGCCATAGACAAATGCACCAGCACTCACCAGCACTCCTTCATATTGGCTGATCTTGAGTAGTGAGTAACATAGCCAACAGTGTTTCCAAAATTTGGTCTTTGGTTTTGTTTCTGATCATCTTCACTCAATGGTGCATTATTTTCATCCTCCTCACTCAAAGTAAGAAGAAATGTCAATAATTGTTCTCTAAGAAACAGACCATGGAAAACTCCAACAAACAATACTTTCAGCTACTGACAAAACTGAGAAACATAAATAAATAAATAAATAACAACTAAAGCAGTGTTAAGGCAGAGACAGCTTTCCATTCAATTTTAGCAGAGAGCTATTTTGAATCGGAGTGCAGTACTGCCCTAAGTGTTTGCATTGCATAGTGAATGCAGCAAGGTAGTTTGGTTCATTGAGGCTTAATATTGGACTAATAAAATATTAGAAGAATAGAAAAAGAAAGCTCATCAAGAATCTCCTGCGTTGCTGTTACTTTTGGATTGCCCCGAGCAATGGCATGCTGCAGTGGCTCTATAAAGGCATTAGCTTCTTTTCCTGTAGATATCTAAATGCAATACCTACATCAGTCTCTTCAGGTTTGCATTTGAATATAAATCTTCAGAGAGAATACATTTCATTTAGACAACACATCAGCACCTCCCACCATTTTATAACCTGCACATCTGGAAAATTATTTTTCCCTTATATGCACTAATGCACTGTGATACTTTCAGCTTACCACTTCCAGTCTTCTCCTGTTGCTAAAAAGCTATTCCTCTGACTCAGAATGCTGATAATAAGTTGAAGAGATCAGTGACTATATATACTTGGTGGGTAACTTCCAAATAGCACATTAACAGAAGGACAATAGGGTCCTAAAAAGGGACCATTTTTAGATTATTAAGTTCCGGAAAGTGTTGAAAAATGCAAACGAGGAAAAATAGCTAATTCCTCTGGCATGGATAATTAAAACAGAAGTGCACAAACAGTTTTTGTGTTAGATAGAAAATCTAATTCAGCCCTAACTATAAAGCTATCACCCATCCTGTCTTCTTACCTGTACTATGTATTAAAAAAAAAAAAAAGAAAAAAAAAAAAAGAAAAAAGTGAATTATGTTATAAACTTGGCCTGAGTATATTTTACCCCATAAGTATTTCTCAAAATTGTCATTTATTTTCTAAAAGTTGCATAATGTTGGATTTTCTGAGTGTTCTGATAAGGTGCCAATGGATATTTAGATACATATAGATATACAGGTATAGATGTCACAAAAACTTTTATTCAGTTTTTAACAAATCCTGTTAACAAATTCAAATGGTCTACAAAAAATTTACCGTGAGAGTCAGAGAATCACCTAATAACTGGAGAGACTCGGCTCTCACCTTGGCCCACACTTATTTGCAGTCTTGCTCCAGCTCTGCTCTGATTTAGCAGCTCTCTAACAGTCAGCAATTCTCTAACAGTCCCTAGGAGGTTTTTCCATAAGGATCTGTTTGACCCTTGCTATAATTCACTCCTGAATTCCTGTCCCAGTTTTCTTCTAACTGGATACAGCCCAGTAACCTGTACCTACAAACCAGGAAAGCCTTCTCAGTGCTTTCCCAGGAGGGTGGGAAATGGCTAACAGCATGAAGTGGCCCAGGCAAATATCACCATCCTGCTTCACTTTCTAAAACAATTAAAGCAACACTTTCATGCTGTTTTCTGCTCCAACTAGTTAGTGTATGAGAGCAAACTCCCATTTATGTATACATCCTGCTTTGCATGTGCAAAAGAATGCTTGCATGGAGATTTCAAGGTTTATTTGCAGCTCCAGTTGTGTTTGCACATATCTAAGCCAGGCACAGGGTTTGAAATGCTTGTCCCTTGACTTTTTTTCTGCCAAGAGTAAATACAGTTCATCTTAGGAAAAAAAAAAAACCCCACACTTTTTGGAGTGCTCTAAATTGCTGGAATATGCTGATACAGAAAGTATTGCTTTAGTCACAGTAGAATTACTTTCATGATGCTATAGAACAGTTCAAATACATTTATTGATTAGCATTAATGTAATTACAGTGGAAACTCCTGTTCCTCTAAGGTGAAAATGTATTTGCTAATTCACTGCTCCAGGGTACAAGCATGCAGTCATTCTAGCAAAGAAACAGCAAATTACACAAAATAAAGAGCCAAAGGGCGTTGGGACCACACAAGTGTACCTTGTTAGGACTGGAAAGGGTTACCTTTGTGCCATTCCCATTCCCATTTACAATCATTGCCCCTAGAATGGATTCATGTTGTGCCATTTTCTCCTCTAGCTACAATAACAATGAAGTTTTCAAATCCGCGTCCCCTCTTTGATTTGATGGTCATTCCTGTTCCCTCTTTTATAGTCTGGCAGCCTGTACAGGAAAATTACCAATGAATCAAAATACTCTTTGTCATAGGGAAAGCTTTTGTCCTCAATTCCTTTTTTTCTTTTTTTTTTCAACTTTCACCTTTTGCTTTCACCATATCTTCCAAAGAGGGCCCGGGGGAAGCACCACCCAGCTCCCCTGAACTGACCCCAGACTTCATTCTTCTGCTGCAGTGATTCCCACTCTCCATTAGGTGGCATTAGCTCAAATTCCATCTTCAAACAGATTGGTCCAATGACTGTGCTACCCATCAAATTTTCTCCTGGAGTTGGCTGGACCATGTCTTCTTTCATTCCTTGTCCGGAGATGTCACCAACCCCAGAGCTGCTAATTCTGTAGGCTTGCCAGCGTCGCCTTCCAAAAACATGCCTTTTGTAAATGTATAACATTTTGATGCTTAAATAATCTTTTCGAACACACAATTTCCTCTGAATTTCTATAGCTCCTTTCAGTGTGTAGAAAGAACTATGCGTGCACTTATATGTTTAATAGAAAGCATGTGTACAAAACCAACAAAAGAACTATAAACTGTTGTCCAATGTTATATTGATTCTTTACAAAGGGTAAAGCTGTTAGAAGGTGAAAGGGAAGCAAGTGCTTATCTCATTCCTAAATTACCTCCAAAACAGAAAAAAGGAATAACACAAATCCAGCAAAGCCAGTTGTTAGTTCTGTTAAAGACAGTATTACATAGTAGGAAGACTATGACACAATACACCTGTTTTCCTACAAAAATAAAAAATAGATTTCTGCAAAATGCAACCTAGGAGATTCACAAGTTCCCTCAAGATAAATGGAAGCCTGAATAAGATGAAATGGGAATCAAGGTAAAGATACAGAGGGGGGCATGCTCACTGAGGACTGCAGTTTGCTACAGAGCTTGGGAAAGCTGAAGCTGGCAGTTCTAAATTAGGGAATGACAGAAATAGCTTTCAAACCTCTGTATCTCCTGTTCACCTTTTACACAAAAAATACTCTTTAATTTCAAATGTAAAATTTCTTCAAATGCCCGGAGTTTGCCTTGGTGGGGAGGGCATCAGGGTGAACACTAAGATAAGGAAAAAAATAGTAAATTTCTTTCACTTCTCTCTAGAGTATGGGAAGAACTAAACTCAAGACTAACAAGGGAAAAAACAGTTATGAAAAGAACAACAGATCAGTGCTGTCCTTTGCTCTAAATGTGCACTGTGTTTACTCTCTCCTCTTCCTGCAGTTTTATGCAAGTCTTTTCTTTTTAGGTCAGAATCCCATAGTTCTTACAGGCAAAGGACCCCCAAAGTATGTCAGCTTTATGGCTTCAGGCACACCATGTTCCTGCTGATATTCCTGTACATCAAGCAAGGTAAAAGACTTCCTCCAGGAAAAAACTCTTTCAAAGGCAGCATTTATACTGACAATTTTTTTAAACCATCTCAACTTTGACTCTCAGCTATGTGAGGACAGGTTCTGGCAGCAGCTGATACTATAAACCTCATTTTCTAAAGAGACTAAATTTATGAGAGCAGTTTGCCTGTTCATTCCCCTGTCTGTCTCTCAAGTTTGTCCCACTCACTCATCTTCCCTGTAATTTTGGGATCTATTAGCCAATGTCAGTTAGAAAGGAGTAGAAGCCTTACAGATATACTGATCCTCTCTCCTCCTGTGTAGGTGCAGAGCTGAAAACAGGATCACGTGATCACATCCTCTGATTTTGTGTGTTTTTAAAGAAGTGGAATGAAGGCAAGGGTGGAAGTTTCCATGGGAAGGAAACAAGAGTAAAAGATGGGACAGCCCAGAGAACTGGAAACGACAGGAGGCAAAGGTCGTGTTTTCCAGCAACAACACTTTCTTCTTTCATGAGGCTCCAGCATAAACAAGAATGATACACATCATCCTGGCAGCATTCTCAGGATTCATTTCCATTTCCTTTCACGATATTTCCCTCAGTGCAAAGAGTAGCATCACTCCCTTTGTCTGATGGGCACAACAGCCCATGCCCTCGGGATGGTTAACTCCAGCAGGCTTCTCCAATCTCAGCAGCATCAAGCTGCTCAGGTCAGCACTGTAGCAGGGGACGCATGTCCTCCTACTCCATGGAGACACTCCCTGGTGCAGGGCAACGTCCAGTAACTGCTGGCCCTATTACATATGCCAATACTTCAGGTAATAAAGAAGCCCTCCAAGGATGGAGGTGATGATATCTCAGGCTTGTTCTGGAATATTGCCGAAATCATGAAGTCCTGAATCAAGGTGTTTGAAGGACTCAGTGCCTGTTTTGTAAAAGGTCTCCAGCTGGGGTTTTCTTTCTTCTAATGCTCACCTATAATGGCAGCCATCCTGCAAGGTCTGAGTTGTTTCCCTAAATCAAATTTCTACCTTAAACTAATTCTGAAACTTAGTTCTGAAGATAAAAAGATCTGCTCATTTTATCAAAAATTGTGAGACTGCCCCAAGAGGTAATCCGCTGCTGAGGCAGACTACTGTGGAGAAACACGCATTTGGAACTCACTGAATTTTACCTCTGCCTAAGAAAGAAAAACAAAACAAAACAAAACAAAACAAAACAAAACAAAACAAAAAACTTCAGAGATATTTTCTGTGCATGCAAAAAGTACTCATATTTACTCATAATATGATAGCTATTGGAAAAGAAAAAAAAATTTACAACTTTACTGCAATTTGACAACTTTTGATGAAAATCCAGTGTACTAAACTGCCACAATCTATTAAATTGTACATTGCCTGAGCCCACTCAGTCCTGCATTAATTACAAAAGACAAATCAGACCTTGAAAAATGTTTTATCAAGAGAAAACAGGCAACACCAAACTACCCCAAGCCTCCTGTGATCTTGTCTTAACAGCAGCAACATTTCAATATAATGATTTTAGAAGTGGTATCTGAAAATGGCAGGTCGTGCTGAAAAACAACGACAAAACAAACTACAATAACAACTACAAAACCTCCTCATGGCTTTTAATTTGACTGATAAACAAAAAATGCAATTTCAAAACAAAACTATGAGTGGATGAAAATGATGAGAGCAAAATTAAAACTTTTCCTAATGGCATCAAGTAGCAATTTTTTCTGGTATTTTCCCAGCTCTGCTCAGAGGTATTGCAGATTTTAGACAAGCAAGATTGACTCAACAACACTGTTCTCCTGTCTTCAGTCAAGTCAATTACGCCTAAAGACTTTGTGGTGTCTTTACTATTACTAACTTAATACAAGTCCGCATAGAATCCCTGTATATTCATTCCAGAAAATGTATCATAAGCCAGGACTGGTCTTTCAAGGACAATTAAAAAAAGAGCAATTCTCCTTTACCATACCTAAACTGGGGGGAGCCCCTGGTGGTCTAGAGGGTAAAGGCGCGGCACTGTCACCACCGAGGCCCGGGTTCGATACCCGGTCGGAGCCACTCCCCGGGCAGATGGAGCTCGTTAGCCCTGTAAGGCAATCCATCTACGTCCTGAGGACCTCGCTGCCACCGTCCAAGCTCGCTTGGCCCCGGCAGATGAACCTCAGGATTAAAGGGCGGGCTCAGTTCCGCGCACACTGTGTCTCACCTAAAAAATCCAATGCGCAGGCTGGAAGGTGGAAAGACCTTCCCCGGTTCTTCGTTCGTGAAGACTGGCCATTACTTACTTACCTAAACTGGGGGTGTCTACTTGTTTCTGTGCAGTAACCCTGAGAATAACAGGCTATGACTGCTTTAGAACCTGTTCTAGAAGAATAAAGCAATGGTGCTAGGTTAGTTAAAATCGAAGCATCCTAGAGAAAAAACAGAACACCAAGGTTTTGTTCAAATGCATTGTACATGCCATGTACAAATGTCAAGTATGCTTCTTGGTTTAATGCTATTTGCATCATCTGCGTCTGTGGTTGACCACATTCTGGCTTAAACTTCATGCCATTTTGAGAAGACTGGGAGCCCTCACAGCATAAAAACACACTGATTTTTCTCTGTCGTTGTATACTTCTACAGAAGAAAAGGAAAAGATGTGTGGTCATGGCTATGCATTTGAGGTCAAGGTTGAAGACTGCATGATCCCAAGCATGGTTCTGTGTGCAGTGGTACATGGTTCTGAACTAAAACTCATCTGCTATTATAGGAGTTGGATTATTTAGAGTAATATGACTACGTCATGCAAGATATTTCTCAGACACTTTGGATTTTGGAGTCTGAAATTGTGTTTTACATACCAACTGTGTTTATGTTGTAGCTATGCACATACTATGGCCTGTTGGCTCAGGAAGCTAAAACAGGAAAGCAAATGGATTGCCTAGCTCGACCTTAATGTTAGATCTCCAGTATTTTCTTTGGATGGCCTTCAGTCCACCTTGGGGTTTCATGCCTCTCAGCCTTTGAAAGTCCGTTGGCAGGCTCACAGTTGACTCCTGTAGAGTGGCAATTAAAAAGGAGAGACAGAATTCTTACAGAAAACTGGCAGCTTTGCTAGTATATTAATCGACAGGTTCATAGCCCTCTCCTGCAGCCTGGAGGCAGCATCCCTTGCTCCTCTTTGCAAGGAGATGCTCCTGCAGCTGTGAGTGGGCCCCGGCACCGCTGAAGGCTCCCCAGGCCGGGACTTGTGGCCTCCGGGCAGCGCCCACCCTGCCCCGCCTCCTCCCACTGCCCCTGCCACCAAATTACATACATATATAATGGTACCGACAGATAAAAAACCAAACAAACAGACCCAACACCCAGCTAGAGCCGCGGTTGTTGGTACTTTCCACCGCCCCTTCGCATAATTATTATATTCGCGTTTCCTCCCACTCTCCCAATGGGCTACCAGCTGCAGAAATCCTGAATAGCGAGCTTAATTGGGCTTTGTCATGCAGAATACCTCCATTTTCTATAGCAGGTTACAAAGGGGCCCTTGGCAAACGTGGCGGGCTCCTCTGGCGACGAGGGGTCGTGCCTGGCTGCGCCCATCACCTCCGCACACCGTGCAGGTAGCGCGGCCGCCAGACCCTCCCGGCGCAGGGCCACCTCCACCCACCGCCCCCAGCACAGGATCACTGACAGCCCACCTCTGTCCAACGCTGCCCGGTGCAGGGTCACAGCGCCTTTCCCACTGCTCCCCGGGCTGCTCCCAAACGCCCCCGGGACACTCCGATCTGGCCGGGGCCCTTCCCCTTTGCTAACGCGCCGGGAATGTCTGTCAGCCAGAGTTTATTTCCAACACGACCTTTTAATAAAACTCGAACCTTATGACCAAGTGTTCTCATTTCATAGCAAATCGGTGTGATGAGGGTTAATTGGCAAACCCTGGACTCAAAAGAGGTTAGCCATTATAGGCTAATCATACATTCTCTATTTGATATAAATGGTGTAGAGTACGGGGTATAGATATTCACCGTGAATTACAGCTAATCGTCATTTGGAATCCAAGCTACTACTTCTGCCCATTGATAGGCACTGTTTCCTTCAGACCTATCTTTTTTTCCTTCCTCTTGTTTCTTGTTTTGACAGTTTAAATCCAGGTCTATATGACACAGAAAGCCAATAAAATTCTCATTTCATTGTTAATCTAATTTCATCGCAGTATAGGTTTTTACCCGCACACCTGCATAGCAGGGTGTAATTCCATTAATAATAATGATAAAAAAACACAAATCAACATATTCATTGCATGTCTTTTCCCTGATGATATATTGTGAGCAGTGTGAGTTGAAAAAGAGCCATTTATTCTCACCATGAATGAGTCTGCCTGGAACTGAAGACTTCACCTGCCTCCTCAGTCAATTAGGAATGTATCGAAAATTCTACCAGAAAACGAGTTAAATTAACCGTTAGCTAATTTCCTTGTGTCCCTCCTACATAATCCCCCCTTTTCAGCTTGCCCCAGAAATTACCACATGTTGCAAGGTTCAAATAGTGCCTAATGAAACAGTGACTAAATGGTTCGCTCAAACCCACAGTGCTCAAACCCTTTCGCTGTGTCTTCAAAGCTTAGGGAGCTGCAGCGGTCGGGGGTCCCCATCTTAAAAAGATTTTGTATGTATAAATATATGTATATAGTTTGGCAGCAAAATCTCCCCTGGCAGGGCAGTACAGTCCCTCTCTTCCCACTGCACACACTCCGGGGCTGCCCTCGGGGGCGGAGGAAAGGTGTCGTACCACCCGGAGCAAGGCGCCCGTGGGAGGACAAGGGCCGGGGACCTGAGGAGATAAGACCGTGGAGAGACTGTGCGTACACGCGGGACCGTGGGACCGTGCTCCGGCGCCGACGGGAACACGCGTGAGCTGCCTGAGGGATTCCGTACAACTTTATTTCCAACATCTCGTGTCGGTGCTTTCGCTGAGGGTGTAGAAAATGGTTTGGAAGGACCGCCCCTGTATAGCCGGGCTCTCCCGGGAGGTAGCATTCTGTCGAGGTCTCCCTTTCGCTTTCTTTACATTCACACGGAGGCGGAGGGGTTTTCCTCTTTTACACAGCGGTTCCACGTAAATTCTAAACCTTGATTTTACCGAGGTTCCTTAGTTGGAGGACGGAAAGAAAAAAAGCATCCGCGGATCGGCAGTCTTCCGTGCAAAGCCCGCTCGAAGAGAAGCTTTGCCACGCAGTTACAAGCTCTCATTTCTGTCTAAAGCGGCTTCACTGAAGTGTCATCTTATAAAACTCGGTGAATTCCGCAAAGAGAGTAGAGTCAGTTATTTGAAACGGTGAGGCTAATACAAAGTCATCAAAGCACTATGGTTCTTGTCTTTAAGTGACAACCCTCTTTATTGAACTGTTTGAAATACGCCTCCTGCTTTTCAATGTCTCTCTATCCATCTTTGTCTGCTCTTCAGAAAAGCAGACAATATAAAGCAAAGCCTGGCGAGCTCCCCACGCTCTAGCTTGGGCAGTGCCAACGTTAGCCTTGAAATTGTCACTCCTTCATTAATCAGAAACTAGTTATTTTTCCAGAGCACACAGCACACGCTTCCGATCTTTTTGGGTTCGTTTCCAACAGCTTAAATCCCCCCGGACACGCCGGCTGGGGTCGGGGCAAGGGGGAGGCGCGGAGGGGCCGGGGCCGACGCATCGCCCTGAGCGGGGCCGGCTGGGAGGCGCTCAGGGGGGCGGAGGGGGGCGCGGAGCAGATCCTGCGTGAAATCGGCGCTTTCACGGCGAGGCTGAGCGCGCTGCAGCGCGGACACACGGCCCGTGGTTTCCCGAGTGGCACTGTGGGTTAGGGCTGTTTGTTATTCCACTGTCATGCGGGACTCCCCGGCAGCTGCCGAGCGCACGGCCTTCCGCCACCAGCGGGAGCCAGGCGGAGCGAGGGCGCCTTCCCAGGGCCGGGATCCCACCGGGGACCTCCGATCCCGGGCTCCCAACTCTCCTAGGGTTTCTCGCTCAGACTGAAACCCAGTTCAGCCGACGAAAGTGCGCGGAGGCCGCTGGATGCGCTTCCGTCCCTCGTACTTTACATACTTTCCAAACATACGCAGAAACCTGAACAACAACAGCAATAGTAATAATAATAATAATAGCAATAATAATAATAATAATAATAATAATGAGGGAGGGGTTGGGGGGAGTTTGTCGGCGTTTCTTTCCCGAAGGACTAGGCGCGATAATCTTCAGGCCCTGGATTCAGGATGGGAGTGCTCCCCGCCCTGCCGGCGTCAGGACACTCGCCAGGTTCCCGGAGTCGTGGCAACAGGATTCGCCCCTTCCTGGTCATCTCATCCCCATGGGCACAACAGAAACTCCCGAGTGGGCATGACCCTTTTGGGTCGTGGCTTCGCCCTACGGCTCAGCCGTCGTCTGAACCTTGCAAGAGGGAAAATGGCTCCGCGTCGTAGCCGAGCCGCCGGGCAGCGCTGCCGCCGATTCGGCGATCCCCCTTCCGTCAGGACAGTGCCAGGCACCAGCACCGAGGAAGCATCCCAGAGGGGTCGGCTCGGCGGGAGGGACGGAAATAGGAAGTTAGGACAAGTTAGAGATAAATGCAGGGGGATTAGGTAGACCATCCCCTCTCCTTTTCATCTGAAAAACGGGGGTACTAAGGAAGGAGAGTTTTCTACAGTCCCTTTGCCTGGATCCCGGGGTCCCTGTTCAGTGAGCCCCCCTCTCCGTGAGCGCTTGGGTTCTGATTGATGAGGCCTAGCCCGCCCTATCCACTACATGGAGGATGCAAAGCCGGCCGCAACCTCGGAGCTCTTTGGTCTGAGGGTCGCTGGAGCACAGGACGTGTCCTGCCACGGTGCCCCGACCATAAGGCGGGTGGGAGTAGGGAGCTGCCACCCAGGGCTTGCTCTACCCCATGTCGGGTGCGGAGGTGCAAGACACTGGCGTTGGGCATTGCGGCAAGAGCTCCGTCAGCGGGGAGAGGTTACATCAGATTCCAGGGCAGGACTGGAAAGAGCAGTCGGGGGAGCGCAAACAGGTCTTATCAGGGCATGGGAGCACGTTCGGTCGGAGGATTCACAACCGGAGAGGTCGATGCAGTGGGACTGATCTCGGCTGTGCACACTGAGGTCAGGGAGACTCCTCAAGACGGATGTTTTCCTTCTGCGATTTTTTTAATTGGAAAGAGTTAAATCGAATTATAATAATAATGGCCAGTCTTCGCGAACGAAGAACCGGGGAAGGTCTTTACACCTTCCAGCCTGTGCACTAGATTTTTTGGGTGAGACACAGTGTGCGTGGAACTGAGCCCACCCTTTAATCCTGAGGTTCATCTGCCAGGGCCAAGCAAGCTTGGACGGTGGCAGCGAGGTCCTCAGGACGTAGATGGATTGCCTTACAGGGCTAACGAGCTCCATCTGCTCGGGAAGGCTCGACCAGGAATCGAACCCGGGCCTCGGCGGTGACAGAGCCGCGTCCTTAACCTCTAGACCACCAGGGGCTCCCTAAATCGAATTACAGGAGTGAAATAAATATCTGAGGAGGAATGCTACCCTGGCACCTTACAGAAGATCGGTAGCGGGGTCACTCACACAAATATAACTCGCACCTCTCGTGCCAGTGCTCGGCCTTTAGTTGCACGACCTTCCCCCTGCAGGTCTTTCCCTGGGCGGGGCTCGGCGCGGCGGCTGCGCTGGAGGTTCGGCAGCCCATATGAGGAGTTCGGGGCAAGCACACACCTGAAAGCCATCCAGGATACAGGCAACTCCTCTGCCAACGGTTTATGTATGCCAGGATGAGCGGCTCCAGCAGCGGCAGTCGCAGCCAGACACCACATGCTTCTCTTCTCCTGACTGCCCGGAGTGGGGCACATCTGGTGGATAAGGCGCAGTAACTGCAGCTGGATTATGTCAGGGCAGTGCTTGGATCATATCTGGTGCCAAAAAATGGAAAAAGGCTGGGAAGTTGCATGGAGCCTCATGATGTGAGGGCAGTACCGCAACGCCAGTCTGAACTGCTCCAAGGCTTTGTCCTTGGCCGCTACAGAGAAGCGAATTTATTGCTCCCACGGGAGCAATGAAGATATGTGCAGTCATGTTTCCAGTGCTCTCAAAAATCTCTGTGACAAGTACCAAAAAAAAAGTGAGGGTTTTTACATATTTAACGCACTTGTAACGAGTGCAACATTCACGCTGAGTGGCAAAAGAAAAAAAAACCTGTTATCAGGGTGCTGTCCCATATCCCCAGGCCCTTCAGTCTCTTCTAGAGCTTCTGTTCTCATCCCTGTTGCTGGACATAACCTCTGTCTCAAGGGTCTGCCTCAGGCAGGTCTGCCTCCCTGGATAATCTTGTTCCCCTGCAGACATCCCGTTCAGCAGTCTGTAGGGCAAAAGACATGCCTCTGTCTCCCGATTATGGTTATCTGATTCCTACCAGAGCGAACAGTGGCAGCTGAGGTCTCTCCCGTGCCTGTCCCCTGCAGCTCGCTGCTCAGCTCTGCAGAACTCGTAGGAACTCGACGTCTTGGAGACTCGCTGAGCTATCACGCCGGCTCATAGAGTTTGTGACTTACGAGGGAATGAGAGTAACTTGCAGAAAGATAAGCACAGCGACTGCATAATCCTTACAACTAACTCTGAGATGAATATTAACTGAACACAGCTTGTCTTGGGCACAAAATGAGTGAGGAAAAACTGCACTTCGCACTTTGTGGGAGGAATAAAAGGATAGAAAGGAGAAAAGGAAAATAAAAAGGGAAACCCCAACACATTCTAATGTAAATTTGCCTAAATTTCTAGCTGTTGAATGCTGCGCATGAAAACCCTACAATACATTTACTGCAAGTTAGAGTATGCTCAACTTCCACTCCTGTTACACTGACTTGAACTTGCCTAGTGCTAAGTTCAGGTTGGGCTGGTTGTACCAGCCTTTTGAGATGTGTCAGGGCAAACCATTGCATCAGTCCTCTTTTCCGAATTTTTTAGCATGAAAGGTTCACTTTGAAACAAAATGAAATCTGGTGATTACAGCAACTGTCTCAACAACAGAACCTATATGGAGTAATCACATGCCACTAGTACCTCTCAACCCTTGAAAGGTACATACAAAACCACTGACTACTATAAGACACAACTTAATTTTCCTTTTATTTTTTATTTTTAAGAAATTGTTGAATACTGCAGTGAAGAGACTCCTTATTGTGTATCTTCTAGAAACAGAGGGAAATACCAGTTTATCCACTGAGGTGCCTATTTCCACAGAGCTACACCGAGAACAGATACACTCTGCCAAGTGTATCTGTGCAGTTTTAAAATACCTTTGAGTTTTCCAGTATCCCTAAGTCTTAATTTCAAAGACTGTCATGCTTTTTCTCACCCAGCAAAGCTTTGTTTTCCTAGGCTGCTACAGGCCTGTTGACCCCCCCTGTTACATAATGGGAAGACACTGCTGAGAGGATGGGCAGGACTTTTTGTGTAAGTAAGCTCCCAGAGCTTCGAGATTGGAAAAAGACACACTGTGATTCTAGAAGCAAGCTAGACACAGGTGAACTGAAGCAGAAGAGCGACAGTTTCCAGAGACCACCTCAGCAGATTTTAGGGAAAGAGGATGCAACCCACTCAGCCAGACCCTCCATGAGTTCCCCTGGGAGGAAGTCACAAGGACCTCAAGCGTTTTGCCCTCTGGTCTCCCCAAGCTGGCAAGTGAGGGGACTGCCACTCTGATAAACAACATCCCCAGATGCTCATGGGATCTGGGCTGCTGACCTCTGTACTCAGCTAAGGTAGTGAGCTGGAACAGTGAGATTTTTTATTTGTTTTGTAAAACCAGGCTAGAAACATTGGTCCTGCCTTTTCTTTCCCTTCCTGTCACACTGTGGGGCAGTGCCCATACCAGGTCCTCTCTATCCTACCCCAGCCCTGCCCATGCACCTGGCCTCTCCTCCCGGACAGGCAAGCAGTGCAAGTGTTAATGTGCTGGGGCTGCATCTCTCTCCAGCATTCAGGGTGCTTGCAGGCAAGTCAGCTTGGAGACATACCTCTGGGCTGAAGCTCTGAAGTTAGGGATCAAACCGGAGAAATGTAAGGATTGCTGAGGGAACTATTTACCAAAAGGGTTTTGCCACCATTTTGGAGGCTGAAGTCAGAAATGTGGATTGCATTAGTGGGATTGTATTTCCACCCAAGGAAAAGACGTGAGCGGGGAACAACATAGTGTGCAAAAGGTACTTCTGGTTTGCTCTTATGCTGTCTGCCAGTACGGAGGAACTAGAAAAAAAGTTATGAAGAGGCTTATTTGGGACTGACTAGCTCCATCTCCATCATACTCTGCACCAGCCATGTTCAAGGAGCTCAGGATGGGCCGTCTAAGGCAGAAGCAGGATGGGGCCTGTGGTTAGATGCTGCCTGGTACGCCCTGCAGAGTATGTCAACCATCTCTCAGCCTGACCCCGTGAGTGTGTTTGTCCTCAGATCTGTTCCCTAAGCCTGGCCAAGCACTTGAATGAGATCAACACCAAAAAGACTGGACACCGTCTTGGTGCCAGAGACAAAAAACAAACAAACAAACAAACAAACAAAAAACCCAAACCACACACACACACAAAAAAAACCACCCCCAAAACCCAAAAAAAAAAAAAAAAAAAAAACCACAAACAAAAAAACCACCACCAAATAAAAAAAAATCCCACACCCCACAATTCTTTCTGTTTAACATCACCGTGGAATAATTTAAGCAGAGTTTCAGCCTGGCGAAGGGCCGATGCGCGCAGGCAACCTCCTCCTCAGAGGAAGAGCTGGGTGGTGCTGAATGGAGCAACCGGGCCAGGTAGCATCACCACGGCGGGGCGCGGGGCGGTGCGGGGAATCCCGGCGCGCAGCCCCGCGCTCCGGTCCCGCTGCCAGCATCGGCGGTCCTGGGCCAGCGGCAGGCGGGTGTCCCCGACGCTGTACTGCCGGGCGAGCAGACGGGAGAAAGCTGTCAGTCGCCAGGAGGGCGTGCGCTGGCTCCGACTATGAAGGAACACAAAGCTGCTGGGCTCAGAGGACAAGGCTGCATTTGCATTCCGGCTGGAGCGGAGTCCCCCCCCCCCCTTCTCTGCCCTGCAGCCGGCCCGAGTCGCAGGGGAACAGAAAACATATTCGTGTTAGTAGCCGGTGGCTTTTATTTTTACTCTTTACGGAGATCTGACACATATACAGCGATGCTTTCACCGTACAAAGGACTGTGAAGAAACGTACTTTGCTCCAGCCAGTCCCCTTCGCTGCTGGGACTGGGCTGGTGCTTGGAGGTGGGGGGGGGGGGGGGGATAAGAAGAAAAAATTAAATTCTCGTGTGATCTCATTTATTTAAATAAATATAAATATAATTTTTATATAAAACTATTCACAGACAAACAGCCGTCCCAAACACAAGTGACCGATCTTTATGTCTTTTCTTATTTTTGTTAATAAGTCCGTCCAGAAAGTTCTCTACAGGTTTTAGTTTGCTTTTCAGTTTTTGATGTCTCGCCTATCGGTTCCAAATGCGTTTGTTTTTTTCCTTTAAATTGCTTGGGGCAGACGGAGGAAGGCACCCTGGGCCATGCGAGTCTTGTCCCATATTACATGTTAGAAAGAGCAGGTGCTCTGTCCTGGGGTTACATAAATAACGTTTTAGTTGAACTCTCACGACTAAAACATTTACATTCCGAAAATATATTTATATATCTCTTTCTATTACTGCAAAGGGATGACAATCAACCTCCCTGGTGAGGGCCAGCCCGCTGAAGGTTAACGGGCTGCAGTCCCTGGGCAGAGGTGCCAGGTGAGGGCTGGGACGCAGCGGTGGCAGCGGAGCTCCGAGCCGGGCTCATAACGGGGAGACCTCTTTATCCTCTGTAGCCGATGAGGGGGATAGAGACTCTTCGTCCTCCGACCGGGGGTAATGCCCCTGGCTGGTGCTGCACTTGCAGCCCCCGTGCGAGTTTCGCTGGGTGCCTTTGCCTTCTTTCTTGTGCTTCACCCTCCTGTTTTGGAACCAGATTTTCACTTGTTTCTCGGACAGGTTCAGGTACGTGGCTATCTCGATCCTCCGCAGCCGGGACAGGTACATGTTGGAGGAGAATTCCCTCTCCAACTCCAAGAGCTGGGTGCTGGTAAAAGCTGTCCTCATACGTTTCCCGTTTTGAATTTGGCTGGATTCGGACCCTCCTGGATGGGAGAGAAGCGCGGATTTCAGCGTGACGGGGCAAAGGAGAAGGAGGAAAGGAGGAGGGAGAGGGAGAGAGAGGGAGAGGGAGAGAGGGAGAAAGAGACGGAGAAGGAGAAAAAACATTTTCCCTCAGCTTTCCTACCCGAGGCAGCCGCTTTCCCTCTGGGGATCCCCTTCTCCCGCTGCCCCCCCTTTCCCGGCGGCAGCAGCGCTCCTACCCATGCCGAGGCAGTGAAACCTCCGGGGGTCGCTGACGCTGTAGGTGGTGGCGGCGCAGGCAGGTGGGTGATGCGCAGGGTGCCCCAGGGCGGCGGCGGCGGGCACCGAGGCGGCGGCCGGTGGGTGCTGCGGCGGGTGGTGAGCGTGGCCGGTCCGCGGGCAGCACTGGGCCTCGCCTGCGGCGGTCGGGAACTGGCTCTTGAGCAGAGGGATGGCCCCGCCGCCGCCGCTGCCGCCACGGGAGGAGTGCAGGTGCGAGGTGACACAGAGCGGGCACACGCAGAAGGCGCCGCTCTTTCGGGACGGGCAGCCCGGGCCCGACACCGACATGACGAGGGGAGAAGGCATGCTGAGAGGGATGAAGAAGTCCTGGCCGTGATGATGCTCAGGCAGGGACGGAGCCGGCCTCGAAGAGTCTTTGATGATTAAGGAGTCGACATAGAAGGAGCGGGACATTGCGGAGGGCTGCGAGGCCGGGGAACGGCTTTCCGAAAGTCGGGATTTTCCTGCTTGGCCAAGTTGCCACTGAAGTCCTGGCGAGTCGAGAAGGTGCTTATGTTTGAGAGCTGAACAAAAGGGTCCCTGGAGAGGGCTGGTCTTAAAGTTCCCCCGCCTGGATACCCTGCGCCGGGGTTTTATATCAACTATTTAAACACGTGATGGCTGAAAGCCTCGCAGATCTAAATCTCCCCGGGTTCCCAGGCCAGCAGGAGAGGCTGCCGGGGGGGAGCAAAGCGGGGTAGGGGGGCGGCAAAGTGTGCGTGTTTGCTCGTTGCCCGATGACTTCACTCCTTCGCCTCCGCCTCAGATAAATTATAGCAGCAGAGAAAGAGGGGAGGGGGCGGCTGTCCCACGGCCCCGTTATATGTTGCGCTCGCAGGCGTATCCCCCTGTCAACAAACCCGCGGTGTTGGGGGTTTTGCCCGAGAAGAATGCTTCTTTCCTCTGCCAGGAGGGAACAAGAGGTGAGAACAGGTGTTGCGTTGAAACAAGCAGGTCAACCCTTCTCACTCACACCCAGTCAAATAACATCCAAGGAGCCGTGAATCCCACGGAAGCCTCGGACCAATACCTTTCTCCAGTCTGGTCCACTCTCTGCACTCAGGACTCCTTCAGGAGACCCTTTCCGCATCAGAGAAGCCAGGAACACAGATGCAGACATGGATATAAAGTTAGGGATGGCGCGCGTTAGTGTGTCTACACATACATATGTATGTCGGGTGGGTTGAGCGTTTTGTTTTGGGTTGGTTTGTGGGGGTGTTTTTTGTTGTTTTTTTTTTTTTTTTTTCCCTCGCCCTTTTCACCCTGAGTGAATCTTGTCAAATTGGCAATTACTGCAACGGACAAAGCCTTCAAATATCTGGACACTTCTCAGCCAAACGGTATCAAAACGGAAAACTTCCAAGTGAACTTCCCCGCCCGCTCCAGGACCGCAGCGCGCAGCGCTAATGAAAAGCGAACATGTCAGGGAGGGATTCTTTGATCTCCACCAAGTTTGCTGAAGCACTCACTCAAAGTAAAATTGGATAAACAGCTAAATACGGTCGGTGGCTCCGAAGCATTTCAGAGTGCATTAGAAAGCCAAGGTATTCGCAGATTTTCCAATGACCTGTTTCATTGGAGTTTAAGAAGACACTTATCATTTAATAGAAGGGCGATCGTATTCTTCTTTGGCAGATGCAAAGCGCCTGTTAAAACCGAGTGCAGATCCCATCCCACTTGACACGGGAAAGGGAAGCGACAATTGTGCTATAAAGCAGAAAACACAGACTACGCCTGATTAGCAGAGGCTGAGTAGAGTCTCGGGAGTGCAGCAATAGCCGAAAAGTGTTCAGAAGCGATTGTCATGAGCAAAGGCAGGGCCGGACGGCGGGCATCCTATCAGCCCTCCCGCACACCCACTCTCTCGCTGTTAAAACCCAGCAAAATAAAACCGCCGTCTTGGTGGAGACGACATTTCGGCCCTTCTGAGATCACAGGGAGGCTCGGCGGTGCAACTCGAGCCTTGCAGAGAGAAGGGCCAGGTCTCGCCCCGCTGTTCTGTCCCATCCCCGTCCCCAGTCTGCTACCGGACAGTGCCGCTGTGCGGGCCCCTCTGAGCAGGGACCAACTCTCCCCCAGCCCTGCTCGCCTTTCTCCCCGCACCTCCCCGAGCATGCACGATGCAACAGCGTTTTTAGGGACACTCCGCACTCAGCAATCTGAGGATTTATGGATGGCAATTAAAGTTTTATGAATTGCAGCTGAGGCTGGTTATGAAGCTATTTGAATGTGATTAGAATTCAATTAGAAAGTGTTTACCGGCCGGCGGGGGCTCCGGAGTGTAAACAGACAGCTATTCCAGCAATGCGCTAATCCTGCGTCTTGTGACAACAATTAGGGGCTCGTGGGGTTTAGGCCGGTCGGCTCCGACCTCACCTACTTTTCCCCAAACCGCTGCTGAAGGCCCAGCCGAGGCCCCGGAAACCTCGGACCCCAGAGCTCCAGGGACCGCTGCCCGCGCCGCCGCCGCCGAGGCCCTGGGATCGGCGGCCCCGGGATACTCGGGGACTCTGCCTCCTGAGCTCCGGTGGAGCCGGTGAGATTCTAGTCACGGTCACTGTGCACAGGCATGGGACTCTTTTGTCTGGCTCCTCCCGCTTGAAACACAACTTACCTGGAGAAGATTTGAATATATACCTGCATTTTATTTTATTTTTATTCATTTATTATTTTCCTTTATGAGAGGCTGTTCTGGAAAATGATAATACTAACAACAATAACAATAATAATACAACCCCAAACCTTAGTGGAGAAAAGCTGTCTGCAGTGATGGAGTGGATCTGAGGAAGGGGCTGTCGAGAGGGAAGGCAGACAGAGTTAGAGTCAGATCAAAATTGCAATTTGTAATTGTTATAATAAACCAAGTGCAGTGATAGAGAGAGAGAGAGAGAGAAAAAAAAAAAAAACCACTAAGAAAAACCCACCCCTGAAAGCCAGAGCAAGAAAAGAAGTCATTTGAAAGCAAAGACATCCCAAACCAGGCGGAATGATGCAAGGCGTGCGCCCACATCACATCGGCCTCGTTACAATTTTATTTTTCAATAATTCTGTCCGATAAAATTTCATTGTCCATTAAGTAATCCCCGAAATGAGAGCTCTTATGAGCCTATAATGAGCTCTAATTGCTACGACTGGGAGAGCCACGTGGAAGGATTTAGAAGGTATTAAGCAGTTGGGTACAGAGCACAGGCTGTTACCTAGCCATTACTTTCATAATTCAAGGAGAAAATTAGTCCTTTTAAGGGAAAATCCTTTGATTCCCTTCATTCTGCTCGGGGTGACAGAGTATAGCTTTGTCTGCCTTTAGTTCAAGACAGTGTAACAAATGAGAATGTAACGAAATTGCCCCCTTTTGAAAGTGGAGCAGTTCAAAAAGAACATCAGAGCCTCTCCCCTGGTCCGCAGAGCGCCGGACTGGGTGCTGGTCCCTCTTTTCTTCCAGATGTCTCTAACACCTTTATGTAGAGGAGATTCACGGCTTAAATGACAAAGCAACTCTTTCCTTTCCCTTCCCTCCCCCAACCCCCGCAGCTCTCCGCAGAAGAAAAAGCCATGCCCACCCGGCGAAAGCAACGGCTTTCAGGCGCGCATCTCCTGAGTGCACGGGAGGAGCTGCCTCCGTGGAAAGCGCCGCAGCCCGGGGACACGTTTCTACCAGAAAAAAAAAAAAAAAAAAAAAAAAAAAAAAAAAAAAAAAAAAAAAAAAAAAAAAAAAAACAA
>NW_020955360.1:381447-393284 GCF_003031625.1 Empidonax traillii | reverse complement strand
CACTTGGCAGGATGCACCCCGGGCTGGGGCAGTTCCCGTAGAGAAAGCCCCGCTCAAAATAAACCCGTGCGTGGGTAAGCGAGGGGCCGAGGGCTCCTGCGCTATAATCACGTTTATTCGCTACTATAACATTGATTTCCTATTACTTTCCAAAGTGATCAGTGATCTTGACGCCGGCTTTTCTGAAGTGAACGCAAGCAAAAAACAGGACTTGCCCCCAGCTCCCATTAAGGAGGTCATTATAAAAGCGTGAACAAGTCTATTAATGTTTTATTGAAAGCGCATCGTTAACTTGTATCCATCCTTTTCTGAAAGTGGCATTGTGATATTGCTGTCTGTGGCACATCTTACCCAATATAGCCCGAGATTTCTCCATTATCTGTAACCAAGCAACACTTTCTGAATACCAAAAATTGAAAAGAACCGCTTAGTCTTCAAGAAAGTCCTCAATAATAGTGGAAAAGAACAAAGATCCAGGAGACAACAAAATGCCACAGGGGTGACTTTTCATGAGCAATTATCTCTCATTAATCAGAAGAACAGCTGCAATATTAATTTTCTCTCTTTCTTCCTCTCTTTTCACAGTCCCCAACATTTGAATAATCATAAATTTTGATTTCATGGAGCAGCAACATTGCCAGCGACTTCGAGACACAAGCTACCTAGGCAGGGCGCACGCTTTGCACATAGCTCTTATTTTAAGGCTGCCAAAGAATAAAGCGAAGAAAAGAAAAGAGAGGAAAAGTTTGGTCTGGGTTGCTTTCCCCCCTCCCTTTTCCTCGGAGCACGGATTAAACCGGCAGCCCCTTCCCTCCACCCCTGCCGCTTTCACTCATGGAAAGTAACGGGCGAAAGTACCGAGTGTCTGCGCCAGCTTCAAGCGTGGGAGTTTCAACAACCTCGCTGTCCATTTAACTTCCAAACATGAAGCCAAGCGTTGTAGATCTGTCCAAAGAGACAATCTTTGGGCGTAACACGCATTGTGAGACATCAAAAGGCCCTGGCGTTATGCGCACTGAGAAGCGCATTCAGCACGAAGGGTGCAATGCCTCTCTTTTCAGGGGCTCAGCCGCGGATTGTTTAACAAGTGACGTTGCCGCGGCAAGAAAACCGCGCTCCTCCAAAGATAAGGATGTAACATTAAATCTCGCTTTTTTGGATTTCAAAGAATCTCATTAAGGGCAGGGGCTGGCGGCTGCCGCACCGGGGACGGGAGCCGTGCCCTGGGGATGTGAGCGCTCAGTGCCGCCTGCCCAGCTCCTCGCTGCCTGGGGAAACAGGGCAGAGCCGAGGCCGAGACCCCACCACCCCTCAAACTCTGCCCATCTCCGGGCACCAGCCTTTCTCTCCTCGGCCTCCGGAGGGCAGGGGCGCGGAGCTTCCCCCCGGAGACCGGCTTGAAGCCCGGCAGCGGCAGTGGGCTCACCCAAGGATTTGAGGGTTGACTGTGGGCTGAGGAGAGTGGAGACCACTTCTTGCCCTTCCCTGCAGATGCAGATTCCCTGTGCACTTCCCTTCTGTGGGAGATTTCCTTTGCTTCCATCCTCAGTCATAAATTACCCCACCTTGACTTGACACGGCAGCCCTCCCCGACTCTGGGAAATCAGGCCATATCCAAGGAAATGAAGGGGCGCCCCTGCACTCAGGAAGGACAGTCCCCTGACTACTCTTCCCGGGACAGCTGAACCCCTCTTGCCCCAGTGCCCTCCCCCACCTCGTGGAGCAGGGGTGGTGGAGGATGGCGGAACACGGAGCTTGAGCGGGACTGGCCACTTCACTCTAGGAAGAAACCTGTGCCCTCCTTCACCTCCTTCGCACCCCTTGGAGAGATGACGCTGCTACCACTCCACATTGTTGCTGCTTTTCACAAAGTTAGTCTTCCACCTGATTAGCAGGAAAATTCTATATGAGTCCTTCAGGGCAACTATGATCACTTACATTTGAGTAAGCGCCTCAAAAAAGCTCCAGCAGCAGCCTTCAGCCTCTCTTCCTTCACAGCCCAAATCTGTGCCTTTTGCTTTTACCTATAGGCCTACAGTGACAACTGCCTTTCATGTAATGACTAGCCAGCAGGCCTAATTCTGCTATCCTTTTTTATCTGGAGTGGGAACTTCCATTATTCTCTTAGTGAGATTCTCCTTAAGTCAGTCAGGTCTGCACTTAAATACATGTGTGTCAGCCTTAATTATCTTCCTCTTCAACCCTCTTAGGAAGAGTGTTAGCCCTTGGATGTACTCCCTTTAGTGTGGCAGCACTACTTTAGTGGAAGCACTTGTCTGTGCCATCTCACTAGAGTGAAGTCTACAGTGTTGTTTCTGTGCTGTCCTACAAGAGGTTGTGTGGAGCAGAGAGAGGAGGAAATATCCAGTGAAATTGTTACCACAGTCTGGTTTGATACTTCTCTGAGCCTGGCTTTGCCATGTCCCTAGCACTCTTCGGACATGGGGCAACATAAGGTCAGACACTCCAGGTGGTCTGGGCCCCGTTTTCACTAATGGCTTTTGTTTAGAGCTCTAACTAAGAGGTAAAATGGTTAGCTGTTACAAATAACGTGTATGAGGAAAAGCTGCAGTGGTGTATCTTTAAAGGGGATAAAATCAAACCCCTGCAGCAGCCTCAGTGAAGATTTATGTTGGAAGATGGAAACCCCAAGGTCATGAGAGTTAGAACAAGGATTCAAAATACTGCTGTGGACTCTAGAACACACCAAGCATGACCAGTTTTGGTTTTACCAAGTGATGTTGCACCAGTCAACATGAGAGTGATACTTTATGGTAATACAGGCTGCAGTATAACATAGAACATGAGATTCTGTGTAATACTAAACATCTTACTCCATTTCTATCCTTAAAGTTTAGCCCTCATGCATTTTGATCCCTAAGTGTCATGCTTAGGTTGAAGCACTTGGCTTGACAGTGACCAAAAAGCAGCCTTTTGAATTTGCTACCAGAGGAAGTGCCACTTTTTCTAAAGCCAGATTAGCAGATACAGACATTAAATGCTGCTTATGAGAAAAAACGAAGATGCCATCAAACATATAATCATATTGTAGGAACTAACTATTTCACAGTCAGAAAATGGTATGAATTTTGAGTTCACTTCATGCAACCTAAATGAATAAAATGGTTATAATTTCTTCCTTCTTCCTGCAATGAAAGTATGGAGGTGGGATAGTTCAAGAACTGTAGAGTGATGAAGGAGTTATATAAGGAGAGATGATAACAATCCTGAAGACTCAGAAAGCAGAGAGGAATACAGTTATGATGGAGTTCCTCAAGGATAAGTCTAAGAAGTAGCTAAAGTACTTTGTTTAATTTCTTACCACAGCCAATAGGACTTCACTATTCATAGGAAAGAGTTGAAGTCAGTACCTGTGGAGACTGGAATGCCATACTGGAAGAACTGCAATGACAAAACCAATATAAGCTGGGAGCTCCATGGCTGAACTTGACATTGTGACTGAGGAACCTGGACACATTAATCCATATTTATGAAGCATGACGATGGTATGGTCAAGTGACAGGTATCATAGAGCGTAACAGGCAAGGGCATTTCACTAAGGAAACAGAAATACTGTGCATATGGACTCTGAAAGATGCCAGTCGTGCATGAGGAAACCCATGGAGCTGGTCAAAGTCCATGACACCATGCATGGAGAAACCTTATCGGGGTAGCAGATCCTTTTCCATGTCCATCTCAGAAAAGACTAAATCAGAGCATGTCCATAGAACAGCTTTAGGAGTAGAGTATTAGAGGGACATGGAACCTTCTGAGAAGAGAAGACTGAGAGAGAGGACATGATTGTTGCTTATACCGGTGAGGTAAATATTCACAAGAGAGAAGAGCTACTCCATGTAAAGAAGAGTATCACCACAAGAACACATACTCTGGCTATGCAGAAATTTAACCTAGAAAAAAAGGAAAAAGACCCCTCTAAGTATGAGAGACATTAAGTTCTGAAATTCCTGATGGGATTTAACAATGTGAATATGAAACAAAAACAGTTTAAAGATAAAACATGACACATCTCTTACTATTATATAGCAGTGCCTGAAGTTACAGGATTTTTTTCTGAAGACACACACAAACCCTGCTTAATATCCGTTTTGACATAGTACTAACTTAACTTTTAATTGTTGATTATTTGAGGGAATGTGTTTTCTAAGAAATATACTGGATTTGTATTCCTGAAAATTAAGGTTCATAGAGCATCTAGAGCATGTCTGGAAGCAGCACTCTACTGCATTCTCCCTGTCCTCTACCCCCTACAATGCACATTCATAGCCTGGTTAGTGTTCTGGATACCGCCTCTATTCCAACAGGAACTGTTGTTTTTGTTTGCGTTTTTTTCTCCTTTTTTACATTTGATGTTAAGATGTGTAACAGAAGCCATATGTACCAAAATGGTCATGTTTTTCATGTGTCAGAGTAAACATTGGTCTGATTTTGATACAGTCTATGAACTTGTTCAAGAAACAAATGTATCCTCTTATTTCTCCAGTTCCCCGCTCACAACATAATCTTAGCTTTGCCCAAGCAGCTGTTACGTGAAAACAAATCTCTAATGCCTGTAGCTGGAAGCAGCCCTTTATCACATTCATCCTTTTATATGTGTTTGTATCATCAATTTAAAATAACGAAACAAATCAAAAAGTTTTCAGGAGGCAGAGTCTCATACATAGGCTAGAGGTAACCTACCTCTTGATTTCCTATGAAGAAAGTAACATTTTGAAGAAGAACACAATATGAGCATGTCAAAATGTATCTAAAATAAAGGCTTTTATTAAAACAATATATAAAAAAAAAAGTTTTGCAAAGCCTGCCTCTTCTTATATATTATGAATACATTGTCCAAGCTTGTATTTGAAGCTTTCACTTTGAAAAATCAGGAACAAAGTAATTTCACATGTTTTATGATCTTGTGTAAGTATATTATTTTGAAGCTTATTTAGTCTGCTATAATGCTGAGGCTTTGCCAAAAGCTAATGGAAAGAGAATGACAGAATTCTTGAAAATTATTTTATAAAGTTCAGAGTGCTATTCTAGAAAAAACAAAACAAAACAAAACATTAAAATTAATTTAAAAAACCCAACAAACCAAACAAAAACCCCAAACAAATCCCAAAAAACTAAAACAGGATGGAGCCTCTGAAGATGGAAGAAGGAAGAAGTATTGGAACCTAAACTACCAGAAGACATAACTAGGAGGGTATAATTCACAATTTTATTGTGCAAACAAAACATAATTACTATTATACATAGACTAGAAAAAAAAAAATCAGGCAAAAAGGAGCCAAAAGTTTGAAAAGCAGTTCAGACACAACTGTCTCCACTTCACCAGTCCAAGCTGTCTCTGTTACACTTCAGCTGAACCAAAAACTAATATTCCTATTAAAACACCTATGTGTCTAGAATCTAATTAACACTACAGTGTATAAGAGGTATGACTGTCTGCACTCTCAGACATACTAGCACATACTTGTTACAATTCAGAAGGTGGAAAGGTTTTGGTAAAATATTACTTTCAGTTCAGAGACACAAGAATAAGTCTGCAGTTATCCTGAATGATGCAGTGGGAGTAGAATTTGGCGTGGTGTTTTCAAAGGTTAGTTAAACAAAATATGACCTTTTTCAGGCTAGGGGAACAAAAGAGGTCAGCTCATTCTCCAGAGCTACAAAAGGTTCTTTCAAGGATACCAAAGAAATAAAAATAAAAGCCATGATCACACTTCCTAGATGCACACACAGAAACAACACTTGTATATTAAGGTACTACCCAGTGGAAAAAACCCTGTGAGCTTCCCAATCAATGAAGAGTCTTGCCGGTAATTTACCCATTATGGAAAAGAGTTACAGACTCAAACAATCAATTTTATCCAGGGCCCCAAAATAAGAAAATTGTAGAAGTAGGATTTGACCCAAAATCTTATATTTTTCAGCATCTTGCAGTATATAACAGTGCTTCACGAGGCACCTTGAAAAATTGCAAAGAGTCTGCTGAATCTGATTTTATCTTAATAACTCCTTGGGCAAAGGAAGCCTAGCACAGCTTCTCTGTTCCTTTATGGGTATGGATTTACATAGGTTATTCTCCTGCTTGCAAAGACATTCTGGTACAAGCTGGCCATTGTGTACAAACAGATCAGTTACCCAAACTTCACTTCCCTGCTGCAGATTGGAACTGATACTCCAGTTTCTCTGAGGGGAACGAACAACTCTACTGCAATGTCTCAAACAAGCTGCAATGAATTTGATCACGAAGAGCCTCTGAATCAGGTGTGCAATTCTTTCCTCTGCTGCTTCTTCACATGCACATCAAAAAACTGTACCATTGCTATGGCGACTGGTTAAAGCACAGATTTTCACTCTGCTAGATCAGGCCAATGCTTAGGGTGAGACTGTTAGCAGCCAAAAATTAACTCAGAGAAGGAACTGAATCCTGAAGAAAGGCAAGTCCTTTCCAATGTCTCTCTTATTTTGAAAGGAAAGTAAGTTTATTTTTAGGTTGCAGATTATTCCCCTTTCTCATGCTTTACCACAGAGGTTGGAATTGTTATTTGTTCTTTACCTTCCTTCGGAACTTCATGCTCTAGGAATGTATTATATTCTACTGTAAGTGAATTTTTCGTGCTTTAAACAACTTCTCATGATAAGAACACCTATTTTTTTATGCTTTGAGGATCATGCCTCATACTATCAGAGAGAAAAAATACCTACATGGAAGCAGAAAAGATGCTATTTTAAAAGTGTTCAAAAGGAAATACAGTTGACATATCTGAAGGAGTCTGGTGCTAGAAATCTCTCTTTTCTTATATGCAACAGGAATGAACATGTTAGCATGCCCAAATATTAATGAACATGGAAGTGTTCAGCGGAAATCTCAATTGTTCATGTTTTGATGATTTTAAATTAAAGACATCCTTCCCTTTCTCTTTAGATCAACATTTGTCACAGTAACTAATGAGGAAGTAATTATAATGTAATTGGTCAGAATAATCTGACAGGCAAAGAATTATGTTCTCAATCCTAAAGGACTACATAGTTCTAGTTTTCCAATAGATTGGGCACATGTGGGTGGCATAGTGGAGGGTATTTGCCTTTAAGCTAGATAAAAACCTTTACAACTTCTATACTCAAGAAAATATGGACAGAGGCATTGTTTAATTCTCTAAAATATGTTACATGAAGACATTTCAGCTTAATACATATATGTAAATCTTATTCTAAAAATTTCATCATATGAAAGCTACTTCTTTTTACAGTGACTTTGAGATTTGCAGTTCAGTTGCAATAGTTAAGTAGTCACTCACTGTTTCTTTAAACAACTCAGTAATGCAGTCATATTTACCAAGAGGAAATAACTGTCCTAAAGATAAAGATAAACTAAAAGATGAGGCATTGAAAGATGGAAAACCAAAGAAACAAGGACAAATAATGACATTCATTTCAAATCCCTGCTGACTTTCAGGGAGGTATGACTCTTCACTTCAATAGCAGCTAGAGGAGGCTTGCATTTGTCATTGGCCTTTTTAGTTTGGGGTTTGTACTGTTGTGTTTTTCTAGACTAGAAGTTGACCACAGCTTTACCCAAGTAATAGCATCTGTATCTCTAACATATACAGCTGAGGACTCAGCCTGCAGTACTCCTTGATACTGTTTTCAGCACTTCTAACAGATACTATTATCAAAGATGTTCTTTGGAAGAAAGGCTGGAACATATTTGTACATTTGCTCTTTAAAAAGTATCTTTAAAGTCTACAACTTGCTTTTTCCTTTGTATGTTTATATGATTTTGTTTACATTCTGTTTTAGTGAACTTTATGCTTTTGTACTCCCAGCACTGAAAAAACCCCATTGATTTCAATGCTAGATTTAACTCAAAGAAAATGAAAAACTTTTTTGTGTTTCTGTTTAATTGATTATAGGAAAAAAACCAAAACCAACCAAACAAAAAAAAAACCCAAGCATCAAGGGTTCTGCTATATTAGATTCTAGTACTGCCATGGAAGTGAGAAACAAGTGGTCATACATATTTCACATGTCACTGAGTCCTACAAGAAAATCAAAACCCAATGTCATGCCTAAAAACAGACAGGAGTTTATCTTGCCTCTAGGTCATGTGAAACACAAGTAGGTCTTGAAGTCAAGCATGTAACACAGTCTTTATGGATTAGGAGATTCTGCCTTCAGTATCATGTTGTCATGTGGCCCTTGAAAGAACAGGAGTATCCAACTGCATCCATCCACAGTTTTAATACACTTGAAACTATAAGGACTCTATTCTTTTTTATATATATATCTTAAGGGAATTCTGAAAAAGAAGCATCTGCTTTTTTCTTTACATGAAATCTATGCCTTCTGTACTGTATTTATGACTTAAAAAGGGTGTCTTTCATAAATACTATTTTCTATATAGAGGTATCTTTTGAACTCTTCTCATTAACCTCACGCAATATAGGAAGCGGGATCAAAAGGAAAACAAAATAAATTGCTACATAGAAGGAAAAAAGCTAATAAAAATGACATGAATTGGAAATATTAAATATATTTTTTTACTCAATTCTGCATCGTAAGTCAGCAACACAACTCTGACTTACTGTAATGGTTTGATGTTAAGACCTTCCTTTACTTTTTGCACAGAAAATGTTGGTTAGTTTACTGGGGGTTTTACAGAGATTTTGCAAAATAGTAAGTTAATCAGCAAGAAATGACACAATGAAACAGAGAAACAGAGAAACAAATGTAATGCTGTGACTCTAATCAAGTGTCTTGGGATTTTTTTTTTATCTTATCTCAAATCCATCAAGTGAGCTAACCAAGCTTGTCATGCCACGCAGCACAGGGATCCTGGACCTCAAACAGCTGCTCATCCTGCAGCACTGGTCCACGGGCTCAAGTGTGATGTAGGTAAGCCCATCCCTCCAGTGTAATTTCCAAGATTTCCAGCATGGTGCTGCACAGTATTAACTCTCATTTCTTGCATGCTACTGTGAAATAGGCATCTGAAAATGAACTGGTTATGAAATTAATCTGTAGAATGAGCTAGTACAAGGAGGCCTAACTTCACTTGTTTTCTCTTGTTTTCGTCAGTATTAAGTTTCAGGAATGTTAGACAGAATGAGTGAGTCATCAGTCCTGTTAAATCCAATTTCTGTGTAATGAGACACATATGTAAGAACACCAACTAGGTAAGAAAAACTACAGGTAAGCATACTAGTATAAAAGCACACTATTACTCAGGGGAATTTCATGTAATTCTGTAGAATTCTGTTATTTGGGAACTGAAACCTACAAGTAGCTTTGTATTAGTATTGTCACACTTTTCCAGTGTAACAGCAAAAGATGCTGCCTTTTCCTTTACAGCAAAGACAGTGTCACGGATTCTCTCACAACCACACTGCTTCTACTCTGCTTTTACACAGAGCAATAAGCACCATCACATCTTTGTACACACTCTATTCCTGGGAAGTACACCCTGAGGATCTTTATGAGTAATGGAGAGTAAGTGGCAATGTAGTCTTCCCAAAAATAAGCTGATCAGTATCACGAATCCAGAGGAGGGCCACGAAGATGACTGGAGGGATGAGTACCTCTCCATTGAAGACAGGTTGAGAGAGTTGGGGTTGGTCAGCCTGGAGAAGGCTCCAGGGAGAACCTACAGCAGTCTTCCAGTGGCTAAAGGCAGCCTACAAGAAGTTTGGAGAGGGACTTTTTACTGGGGAATGTAGTGATACAAAGGGGAATGGCCTTAAATCAAAACAGGGTAGGTTTAGATTAGATGTTAGGAAGAAATTCTTTACTGTGAAGGTGGTGAGGCACTGGAACAGGTTGCCCAGAGAAGCTGTGGATACCCTTTCCTTGGAAGTGTTCAAGGCCAAGTTGGATGGGTCTGAGCAATCTGGTCTCATGGAAGGTTCCCTGCCCTGTAGCAAGGGGACTGGAACTAGATGATCTTTAAGGTCTCTTCCAACCCAGTTATTCTATGATTAGCTGATATACTATAGCAAGACAGGAAAAAAAATTTGCAGGTTTCAGAAGAAAAATTATCTAATGTGAGAAAGAGGCTATTGTAACTAAGATATATGAAGTAAAGTACTATGAAAGAAAAGGGGAATGTAGAATTCCCTTCACACTCATAGAAGTGGACAAGGGGAGTGCTACAGATGTCATTTATCTGGACTTGTAAAGCCTTTGACATGGTCCCCCATGATATCCTTCTCTTTAAATTGGAGAGAGATGAATTTAAGGGGTGGACTGTTAGATGTATAAGTGGGTGGATGGTCACATTCAGAGGGTAGTGGTCAATAGCTCAGAATCCTGATGGACATCAGTGACAAGTGATGTCCCTCAGGTGTCCTTATTGGAACCACTGTTATTTAATATCTTCATTAATGACATAGATGAAGGGTTTGAGTGCACCCTTGGCAAACTTGCAGATGACACTAAGGTGAGTGGTGTTCTTGCTGCACCTGAAGGACAGAATGCCATCCAGAGGGACCTGGACAAGTTCGAGAAATGGGCCCATGGGAATGTCATGAGGTTTAACAAGACCAAGTACAAAGTGCTGCAGCTGGGCCAGGGCAACCCCAGTACCAATACAGGCTGTGGGATGAATGGATTGAGAGCAGCCCTGCCAAGAAGGACTTGGAAGTTCTGGTGGATGAGAGGCTGGACATGAGCCAGTAATGTGCACTTGCAGCCCAGAAAGCCAATTGTGTCCTGGGCTGCATCCAAAGCAATGTGGGCAGCAGGTTGAGGGAGGTGATTCTGCCCTGCTATTCCAGTCTTGTGAGATCCACCTGCACTGCTGGATCCATGTCTGGGGTCCCAGCACAGGAAGGACATTGAAGTGCTGGAACGAGTCCAGAGGAGGACCACCAAGTTGATTAGAGAGATGGAGCACCTCTGCTGTGAGGAAACACCAAGAGAACTGGGATTGTTCAGGTTGGAGAAAAGAAGGCTTAGGGGTGACCTAATTGCAGCTTTCCAATACTTTCAGGAGGCCTACAAGAAAGATGGAGAGGGACTTTCTACAAGGACATGTAGTGAAAGGACAAGGAGGAACGGCTTTAATCTGAAAGAAGGTAGGCTTAGATTAGATATTAAGAGGAAATTCTTTACTGTGAGGGTGGTGAGGCACTGGAACAGGTTGCCCAAAGAAGTTGTGGATGCCTCATCCCTGGAAATGTTCAAGGCCAGGGTAGATAAGGCCTTGAGCTGGTCTAGTGGAACGTATCCCTGCCCATGGCAGCGGGGGTAGAGTTAGATGATCTTTAAGGTCTCTTTCAACCCAGGCTGTTGTATGATTCTATGAAAAGCAGATTTGCCTGTTTTTTTTGATGGTTTGGGGCTGAACCCTCTGACAGTATACATTAAATACTGCTGCAAGTACATGGTCCTCTAGTCAACTCTGTCAAATAAAAAAATCTGCACTCCCTTTTTAAAACGTCTTCCTGCTACTTCTAAATTCCCTGCTACTTCTAAATTCCCTGTCAGCACTGCCTTCTGCTGATGGCCTACTTGTTGCTAAAGCCTTTATGCTCACCCTGGCTTTCCAGGCTTTAAGTTTGGTTATGACAAGTAACAAAACTGGAGACAGAGAACAAGAGTTCCCGCCATTTTTAGGGGTTTCTGGTTAGCTTTCATCTAAGTAATCCTAAAGGGGCTGTTCCTCTGCAATTTCACTGTTCACTGCACTCCATGCAAACAGTGGCCTTGGCACGGCGCTTACCACGGAGGGCTGCAAGGCTGCTGCAGGAATGCCAGACCGAGGGGCACTGACAGCACCAAGGGACATGCAGACACCCGGTACCAGCCCTTGTGTGAGCAGACTGGCC
>NW_020955360.1:308578-381163 GCF_003031625.1 Empidonax traillii | reverse complement strand
AAAGGGGCTGTTCCTCTGCAATTTCACTGTTCACTGCACTCCATGCAAACAGTGGCCTTGGCACGGCGCTTACCACGGAGGGCTGCAAGGCTGCTGCAGGAATGCCAGACCGAGGGGCACTGACAGCACCAAGGGACATGCAGACACCCGGTACCAGCCCTTGTGTGAGCAGACTGGCCTTGGAGAGGGCCGTTTCCCCCACACCCCCCTCCACTAGGTCAGGGGGCCTGCGGTAGTTTTAATCTAGGCCTTCCTTGATGACCAGTTTGTAATCAAGGAAGTGGCCCTGTACCCAGTATTCCATATGAATTTTATGTCAATCAGGGTATAAATAACAAGGGAGGAGAGGCCTTCGCTCTCTTCTCTTCTGGTGAGGTTTGGGAGCAGTGGGTCCTTGTGTTGGTCTCGCTTATCTAAGGCCGAGGCCTGCAGCGACCACTGGTCTGCCACGCGGAGATTGGAGAGTGCTGGCCTTGTCTGCCAATCCTGCTTTTCTAAGGGACGTGGTGTTTTGCTAGTTATTAGGATAGTTCTCATCACCATATCACCATTGGTGAAATAGAGCTTAAATCAGTTCAGCAATTTAATTACCTGGGAAGCATCATCTCCTCGGATAGTAAGATTGATGCAGAAATAGACAACAGGTTAGCAAAGGCACACAGAGCTTTTTGTAAACTCCATAAAAGAGTGTGGCAAAACAAACACCCAAAGTACAAAGATCAGTGTTTACAGAGCCATTGTACTGTCTACTCTTTTATATGGATCTGAATCATGGGTCATTTACCGGCACCACTGGCGTCTCTTAGAACGCTTCCATCAGTGCTGCCTCCGTACAATCCTAAACATCCACTGGACGGATTATGTGACCAACATGTCTGTCCTTGAACAGACAGCAGTCACGAGCATTGAGGCCATGCTGCTGAGATCTCAGCTGCATTGGGCAGGGCATGTCTCCAGGATGCAGGACCATCGCCTCCCTAAGATCATGCTTTATGGGGAACTTGCCACTGGCTGCCGCAAGAGAGGAGCTCCGAAGAGGAGATACAAGGACTGCCTGAAACAATCCCTCAGCCTTGGCCATATTGATCACCACCATTGGTCTACCCTGGCCTCCAATCGGGAGGCCTGGAGACACACCATCTATAACGCTGCTGCTGCTTTTGAGAGCACTCGCAGGATCATTCTTGAGGAGAAAAGACAATGCAGAAAGAATCACGTCTTGTCGATATCACCTGGGGAGTCTTTCTGCTGTACCTTCTGCAACTGGACTTGTCTATCTCACGTTGGCCTTTTTAGCCATCAGCGCGCTTGCAGCAAGCGTGGGTAGAGCCCTTCCAAATCTTCTTTCGCAAAGCCCAGCCATGATGAGTATAGTTCTTGAGTTTGATTGTGTATATCTGTTCGGTGTCCCTTTTTGTCCCTTTTTTGTGTCCTTTTTTCCCCTTTCCCTTTCCCTTTGGGAAGGGGGTTTGGGGGTGGGGTGTTTGAATTCCTTTCGCCCTGTACATAGCGTTTTAGTTGTATATAACCGTAATATACATAAAACATAAATATTTATATAACTAGCTTGATTTCGGGTTCTTCAATTCGCACGTAGTTTGTTTTTGTTTTTGTTTTTGTTTTGTTTTTTTTCTTTACCCTAAGGGAAGAAAGGAGGGGGAAGGGGGGGGAGTGGGGGGCTGCTGCTACTGTGAGTTCGGGCGCGTTTTTTTGGGCAGGGGAGCCAGGTCCGAGCCGTCACAGGTTGCCCAGCGGGGCAATCCTTCGGCTCACAGCACTGACTTCACGGAGACCCAAAAAAGGCTCCTGGAATGACAACGCAAACCCTGTGAGGGATGAGGGAATCCACGCCCCGCGCGGCCCCGCCCCGCCCCGCCCCGCCCCCCGCCGGACGGCGGGGGGCGGGGCGGGGCGGGGCGGGGCCGCGCGTCCGGATGTTGTGGTTGCTGTTCCTGCCCCGCCCCTCCCGCTCCCCCCCGAGGGTGTCGGGCTCTTCCCCGCCCGGAGCCGGAGCTGCCGCTCCAGCCCCGCCGCCCGGCCTGGCACGGCACGGCCCGGCACGGCCTGGCCTGCACCCTCCTTCCCTCCCGCCCGCCTCCGCGGCCGCCCCGCGTTTCTCTGTCTGAGCGGACGCCCCCGGCGCGGCCATGGCGGACTTTGATGAGATCTACGAGGAGGAGGAGGAGGAGGAGGAAGAGGAGGACGAGGAGCGGGCGCTGGAGGAGCAGCTCCTCAAGTACTCCCCCGACCCGGTGGTGGTGCGCGGCTCCGGCCATGTCACCGTGTAAGGGCCGCGGCGGGGCCTGCGCGGCCAGGGCGGGCGGTGGAGGAGGAGGCCCCGGGGTGGCGGGGACGGGGGGCGGCCGGGGGGCTCCGAGCCCGCGGGGCGAGGCGGAGGCAAGGCGGGGGTAGCGCCAGGCCAGGAGTGCTGCACTTCCCCGGCGGCCGTGGTGCTGCGAGAGGGGGCTCTTCCCGGCCCCGCCGGGCAGCCGCAGCCGCCCGGGACTCGAAGGCAGGTGCGAACCTCCACCCGGGCGCTGAGGAAACAAGGCTGGCATGGGCTCTGACTGGCGGAGGAATGTGAAGTATTTGTCCAAAATGATGAGCTGTCAGGAAGTCAGGTGCCTGTGTATAGCAGGTATGTGCCAGCACATGACCCGGCTGGACTGTTGCTTGGGGTTGTTTATGTACCTGTTTCCCACTCCCATTTAACGTGTGGCCGCTAATAGAGCTCTGAGGGCTTTGGCAAAGAAAAGGCATCAGTTAGTCAGATAGGTGCATGTAAAATATTGTGAAGTTGTGACTGTCATGTGTTGTTTCACTGTGTTTACCGTGGGAGCAACTTTAGTTTTGGTTTGTGAATGTTCAGTATATCTCTGACTGTCAAGCAGCAAGTGACCATAAGCTCCTATAGTACTTCTCCATAATGTAACAGATGAGGATATCTTTCTTTCAATCAGTAGTTGTTGTCAGTTATGAGGTACACTGTCAGAAGCTGAAATATCAAGCTGGAGACAAGACTCAGTAGTGCGTTCAGTGTTCAGCAGGACTAGTCTGGTAATAGAGACATGAAAGTTGAGTCCCATAAATACTGATTTTCAGATACTGACCTGCCCAGAAATCCAGGGTTAAATTTAGAGTAGTTTTGTGGCACTTGGGTACCTTGTTGCTTTAATATCTGTTTGGCATGAATACTAATAGCTGGGCAGGGCAGTTAGCTCTCTGGTTAAAGAGAGGACATAAGTCATGGATAAACTGAGAGATTTGGAGAGCTGGAAGGACATAGATGGGGCAGGAGGCCAAGGAGGCCCTGTGAAGGAAGAGAAGCGTGAAGTCAGTGTGTTCAGCTTATGACTCTGTTTATTGTGAATAGAAGTTGTACCAGTGATTCACTGAAAATAAGCCAGTAGCCTTAGCCTGTTTCTGGAAAACAGAATGCAACCACAATTAGATAGTTTTCATATTAGCAAATGAAGAGTATAAAGAAGTGAAACAGAGGCAAATACTGGCTTTGTCTCTAATATGGAAGGTTAAGTTGTGCAAGACAAGATGAAGGCCCGCTAGTGGAACGTTGGGGAAGCTTGTGAAGCGTTGGCTGTGACTAGTTAAGGGCATTGTGGTTGAAGGATGGCTACTTCATTAATTGTTCATTAATGGTTACTAGCTTATTATTACTTTAAGATCTTCCTAAAATACTTGTTCTCTAGGTTTTGGATTAGCAATGAAATAGGAATGTGTGCCTCCTACATTAGGCAAATGATCTTCATTTACTTTCTTTACTGTACTAGGTGTGAACAGTTTGCTAAATACCATCGGCCACTTTTACCTCTGTAGAGCCTATAACCTTTTTTTATCATTGATCCAGAAACTTATTATTAACAGTTAGATCCCTGTTAGAGCATTCACCCTTGGTGGATATAAGGAATAGGTCAAGTTCTATGTACATGATGAATTAGTCTTACCAATATAAAAGCATGTATACATTTTGAAGATCTGACAAAAATTATCTGCAGTTAAGCAAATACTGGATTGATCTGTCCCTAGCTCTGCAGATTGAAGAGTTGCTGACTGCTTCTGCCATGTGTATATTTAAACAGAAGCCCTCTTTTCATAGTCTGTTGTCATATCCTCTCTGATCTTACATAGTAGTCATAATGTTGAGTTTGAAATATGTCAATTCCATGACTACAGATTAACATCAGAAAGACATTTACCATTACTTGATTTTATCCAAGAGAGAAGGGAAGTGTTATTTTCTAAGCTGAGTAGTTAAAAGCAATTAAAGGAAAGCAGGTAAATATTATCCAAATAAAACATACAAAAGCCTTGCCTTTCCAGGATATGGGGCTTTTGGTTAGCAGTAAGAGTTTTCTCCTTAAATTCACTGTTTGGAGCATGCTGCTGACAATGCTAATTTTTTTCTAACATTATTTTTTGAATATTCAGTTAAATTGTTTTCACACCAGCAGAGTTTAGATAGCTCGGTAGACAGTAGTAACATTTCAGTTAGTTTCTGGTAATTTGAGGTGACCTCTTCTAAGGGCAAGAAACTTGAAATCTGAGAAAATATAGATCCTTACTTACAACTGAACTGAAAGTCCAACGTATTTCACACTTGTTTCTGAAATTGCACTGTGGTAGGAAGGGAGGTACATGATGAGTTTGAAATCATGAAGACAGTATTTATATGTTTCCCAGTGATTGTTTTCCTGTTCCTTGACCAGTTGAGACATATATGCCATATATATAGCAGACTGCATTAACTAGTAATGCTGGAATTCTTAGTCTCTTGCAGTGCTGGAACAATGGAGAGCTGTTGGGATGTGCTGATGAATACCTTTCTATGCTGTTTGTTGTTACAGCACCTTGTGCTTTGATGCAAGATAACTTTTTGTAGGGGGAACAAAACCTCACAAAAGATATTTTCACCCAAGTCAGTTTCTTTAATATGAAACTGCAGTTTCAACCTTACACTGTATCGAGGACATACGAGTGAAAGCAGAGCTATGTGAGAGTTATGGAATGTATTAAGATTTGTGGAATATATATTTATTTTGTAAGGGTTGGGAACATGTTAACATAGAGTTGAGAGCAATGAAAAAAATAGTTTAGTGTCCCCATAAGAGAGGACAAAGAGGAAGAGGATGACACGTGTCAGGGTTTTTTTGTGTGAGGAAGATCTGAACTGCAAGCTGAAAAAAGGTTACAAATTGGCTGTGGCCTGCACTGTAAGCTTCTGTACTTTGAAGTTTCTACCTCTCACCATTTCTTCTCCCACTGTACATAAGGGCAGGAACTCATCTGAACCTTTCAAGCAGAGTCATGTTCAAGAAACACTTTTTCAGGTCCAGGAAGGTTAAAGGAAGTACTCATGCATGAGGTGAGCATGGATCTGTTGAAGGCATGGTGTAGAGTGGGAAAGACATAGAGCAAGCAGAGAAGAGTGGATGTCACTGGAGATGCAATATTGGCACATAAGAAATCTAGTGCTATAGTAGGACAGCTGTCTGAGGAAATGCATCTCCAAAATATTGATTTCCAGTGTTTGATTTTGAGGCATTTTTTTTATCCTTTTTTTGTCAGAGCTTATGTCTTTATGATGAACGTCTAGCAGTGATCTGTGAAGTTTCTAATATTTTTGTTTCCAAATTGCAGCTTGCAGTCAAGAGTGTCAATTCTGAGATCACGTAACTACTTTCCATGTGTGGTATGGTTTGCTTTTAATGTGTAGTGTCACTCCTTTTTACTGCCTGTGTATGGTGACAAACTAAAATGTGGAAAGCTCAGAATTATGTCAGTAGCTGGTTGAGTTAACTTCATTGTCCCACCATGTATTCAACATTGCCACAAGCCTCAAGTAGCAACTCTTAGTCTATTTGCTTATAACTTTGACCAAGTGTAACAGCATTGACTAGAAGTTTCTGTGCTTTACTCTGCCTCAGTGTTTGCAATTTCAGATATCTCTAGAGCTTTTCCTGTAAAGGTGCCTTTGTTAGGCATGGCTTTTGCGATCTTCATGAATATTTGTTTGTGTTTAATAGAGCTATCAATATTTGACTACTTTTGAATCGTACATTCACAAAACAAACCACTTTGTTTCTGTCCTGCTGAGGTACCAACAAATGTTTGGCATGAAACTGAGGAGGGTTTTCCCTGCGATTACATCTTTTCATGACTTGAGTGAGAACATGGAGGCTTTCTTGTGCCTGTGACTTACCTGCTCATGTCTGAGAGTCAAGGGCTTCCTTAGTATTCTGGGTAGAGGGACAGCTGAAATTCTGTCTCATCTCTTGGTCAGGGGCTCAGCTTCGTTTTAGTTCTTACACCAGAAGCTGCTTTGTCTGCTTCTGAAATGTATATGGGTCCAAGGGATTTTTTTCAGACTTTGGTTTTCCACTTCAATTTACTGGCAATTTTAAATAGCTTAACTGATAGGGCATGACACTTTCTAACGTTTACATAACTTCTGCTTCAGCACTTAGTTTAACTCAGCAGTTTGGGGAAAGGATGGATGTTCTTCCTGTGTTGGAGTAGTCAACAGGATTTTCAATGGTAGAGATATGTTTCCAGTAAGGATGAGTTTTCTTTGTTCTTTGTTGAAGTGGTAATCCTTGGTTGCCATATGTTTCTCTGGTTAACAGTTTTCATTTGTTATTTTACAAGTTTTGAGAGATTTATAGAAGTTGCAGAGCTAGAGATAACTTATTTGTAAATAAGGTCTCTGGAAAGATCTTACTGTGGTCTTTCAATATACAAAGGAGGCTTGTAAGAAAGATGGAGAGAGACTTTACCATGTCCTATAGTGACAGGACAATGGGCAATGATCTTGAACAGAAAGAGCATAGATTTAGTTTGTATATAAAAAAGACACTTTCTGTGATGAGTGGTGAGACACTGGAATGGGTTGCTCAGAGAAGCTGTGGATGCACCATCATTGCAGGTGTTCGAAATTCAGTTGGATGCAGCTTTGAGGAACCTGATCTAGTGACAGGAAGGTTGGAATAGATGAGCTTTGGTCCCTTTCAACACAAATCGTGCTATGTTTCTACAACTGGACTGCCAATATTTAAGTCTTGAGCAGTTTAGTTTCTGATTTGTGTTGTTTGTAGTATCTGATAGTAAGACTGCTCTGGTTTATATTCAGAGGCTTATTAATTACAACATATATTTTCCACTGACTGCCGTTTACCAAATGACTGGCCAGTCATGCAGTTTTATTCATGACTTATTAGTTTGTATAGTCCATATTAGAAATTATGACCCAGTCCAGATGCCAGAAAACATTCATATTTTCTCTAAGGGTCATCCATTCATGAATCAATCAGGCAACTGTAAGGTAGAAAACATTTTTTTAATAGGCAAGCTGGAACTCTTGTGATCTTTAGATCTTGTGAAACCCAGAAGATTCAATAACTCTAGCTCATTTCAAACTGCTTCATAGCTTTACATTCATAGTTAGTATGTTTCTTTAAAATTAGTTATCATTTAACACACGTTTTGTTACATAGTATTTTGTGTTCTGAAACTTACTATGTATTTCTTTTCTGAAAAACAAGATGTTTTGTTTTTTTAAGCTTAGAACAGTTATTTAGCACTGGATGAGCTTTTCTTCAAGATGCATCTGTATTGGTGCAGGAGGGAGGTGATTCAGATTATGCCCTTAACTTACTTCCCCTTTCCCCGTAAGTACTTCACTTTCTTCACTCTCCGCTATTGCTTATAGATTTTGCTGAGTTTGGGGAAGAATCAACAGCATCAAGAGAACTATGAAAAGAAATTAGAGGCAAGAGGGATTTCAGTCTCTGTACAGTGGTGTTCTTTCGTCTGTTAGGACAATTTTAGGAATTACTTTTAATAACAAGTATTGTTTCCCTGAAATAAACGCCGTTGCTGATACAGACACTGAAAGTATAATGAGATGCTTGTAATTTGTGGCATGGATTAGGATTATTTATAATTTTGGTATGATCTTAATTTTGTTTTTGCAGGTTTGGACTAAGCAACAAATTTGAAGCAGAATTTCCTTCATCTTTAACTGGAAAAGTGAGTATCTTTGAATGGGAACTTGAAATTGGAGTTAAGATTTTATTACAAAAGCAAGTGTTCCAAGTATAGACCACTGTAAAGGTAAAAAATTTCACTGCTGGAGTACTAGTTTGTTTTTTGTTCTTTCCCTTGTAGGTTGCACCTGAAGAATTTAAAGCCAGCATCAGTAGAGTTAACAGTTGTCTTAAGAAGAATCTTCCAGTTAATGTACGATGGCTACTATGTGGATGCCTTTGCTGCTGCTGCACTTTAGGTTGTAGTATGTGGCCAGTTATCTGCCTCAGTAAAAGAGTAAGTTGAATTGTTCATGTAATTTTTGATAGTTACAACTGTACTGGCTTTATTCTCATTTTGATTTACTTTTTGTTTTCCTCTTCCACCATTAAAAACTTGTGCTAGAACTTACTTAAATCAGTTTTATTTCATAATTTTGGTGTCAGTTGCCTACCATACCGGTTAAAGTTTCAAAAGATACCAGTTAGGACTTTGAGCTTATAACTCAGTGAGAGGTAGTAGAGCTGAGTATGTCTCCTAGAACCATCTACTCTACAACCCTTATTGTTATTGAACTAACTTTCAGCATGTTTTTAATAGCTGCATCTTCTCTGTGATGCACTGAGATTATCAGCATTTGGCAGTGATTGAGTGACAGGTTGTTTTTGAGAAGCTTCTGATTACACTGTGGCCCAAGTAACCATATGTTTTTGTTTTAAAAGGCTCTTTTAAAAAATGATAATTGATATTTCTTTTTGGATTTTCCTTCCAAGTTGTAGATGAGTAAGATTCTTTTTTTTACTTTAAGAACTTGAAACTAGCCTTTTGTCTGTGTACACTTGGCACTTAGTGTGTTGTTCATAACAGAAGATCATTACATGTGCCTGGTTTTTACTTCCTTTCCCTCAGTGCAGTTAATTAGGCTACCCTTCCACCTCTTCAGTTTCTGTGTGTGTAAAAATTGTCTTTGACTAGTTCTATTTCACTACTTTGCAAGAAGTCTTTGTGCCTCCCCATCGTTTCCTCACTATTTAGTATTGTTCATCTTTCTATTTCATGGCCAGGTTTGTATATATTCTCTTTTGTCTAATGCCTCTTAATGCTACAGCTTTTGTACAGTTCAGTACACTGAACATCATCATGTTTTTCTCTTTAGAAGTCCTCATTTTATAGGGTCAATAAATCAAAGCATTCTAAAAAGTGTAGGGTGAGCAGTAGTTATAATAAAAGCTTTGTATTTTTGTATCATCTAACTTTCTGTGTTAAGATCTTAATGCTTAGTCTATTTAAAAGATTACTTAAGTCTAGTTTTAACTGTATACAAAATAAAGTAGAAAAGCCTCCTGGCAATGTTGGTGTCTGTGGAGAAAAATAACAAAAATAACCAAAATAAAAATATTGGTGTCAGTGGAAATTATACCAAACATGAGGTTTTCTGTCTTCAAGCTGTCACAAACTAGTTAGTCTACTGTAACATGATTGTATATCCATAGCCCAGAAGTCTGCTAGAATAAATTAGAATCTGATGATTGCTTCAACATGTTAGTTGGTGACTTAACTAGCTTGCAGAGAAGACCACCTTTACCATTCTAGGCCTGCTTCTGTTTGTTACAAGCATAAGGGAAGTTTGCGTTGCTACTGTCTGTGCTTAACTTCTAAATGAAGATGTTTCTGGTGCTCTGTAGGTTGACCCATTTTTCTCATATAATGGGTTGTAGCAGGAAATGATAACAGGATGTAACTTGGTAGGGACCGATGTTGCAAACTCTCATCTTCTAAACTGGGTCCTCAATCTATTATTAGAATAGATTCACAAGTAATCAACTTTTTATACACTGTTAAACAGAGTCAGAAAAAATACAAGGGCTTCTAGCATCTGGGGTCAGAAAAAAGCATTTGAAGCTGAGGAGAGAGGTTCTGTGTGGGAACCTGGTGAAGCAACAGTTAGAGAAATTCTGTTGAAGTTTGTGTGGGATAAGGTAAAAGGGTAAGCTCCTTCCGAAAGGATAGATCTGAAAAAAAAAAAAAAAACCAAACCAACCGAACCATGTATGCTTTGTTCAGCAGAGTTTAGAAAGAGGATAGTGGTATCATTGTTGCTGTAATATACAGAGACTGGATAAAGACAGAAGTGTCTTGAAAAGAGAATTAACAGCAGGAGCGTGGTCACAGATTTGGGGCTGAAGTTCTGTGAGTCATCCTAAAGGTCTGGCCCATATTGTCAGTAAATGTTGTATTTTTCCTGTTAAATTAAGTACCAGAAGATGTTTAAGGACCTTTGCACCTTCTTCTGCACTTGGATATCCAGCATTAGTGAAATTGGTCTTTGGACTCAAACGCCATATATGGCACGATGGCACTAGACACCGATGCCTGTGTTTAGGCAGTTTGATTATTCCTCCAGCGTAAAAGTAATTTAATTTAATCTGGAGATTTCTGATCAACATCATTTTTCCATGTCAGCAGTTCAGCAAATGGATGTGTGCTTAGAGAGAACTCAGAACTTGGTGTCTGTTGGGCATCTGGAAGGTTAAATATATATAAGAATTAATTAGCTTGTGTTCTTAAAGACAAAGTGAAACAGAACTCTTAACTCTTGATCCTGGAAATGGATGGGAAAGAATATTGTTTTCTGGTAGAGCAGGTAAGGAGAAAAGCTGTGCAATACATCTGAAGGACATATTTGGAAATTCTAGTGTAAGCAACAAGCAGGGAATTTTTAATTGTTTTAATTATTTAATAAAATTAAATAATAAAATTAATTTAAAAGTCTGGGCTACTACTGAGAGAAAAACAGTGAAAAGTTACTGCCACTTGAGTTGCTTGTATAGATATGGGAAGATTCAACTTTGTCTTGGTAGATAGACCAGAGCAGGAAAATATCAAATTATATAAGTCCTTTAAATTCCTCTTACCTGGAATTACAGGTTTTTTACCCTTTAAGATCTGAGTACTAAATTGCATCCACAAGCTTGTGAGATTTTTCTTTTATGCAGGAGTTTCCATCAGTTTGTTGAAGTGCTGTAACAAGTGCAGGAAACTAATGATATGTATTTTCCTAGAAGTGAGGAAAATGAGAGTGCATTACCTAGAGCTGCTCAGCAAATTGACAGCACTAGTAAATACCACCTAGTTCACCTAGGTTCCAATCTTTTATTTGCTCAGTAGACTCCAGTAGAACTGTAACTTCATACTCTTCCACTAAAAAAAAGAACAACTCGTAGACTATTTTGGTTTGCTGCTAGTGTCACAGTTTTGCTGATGCATAAGACTAATGTATTCAATATGAAGTAGTCACTAACATTTGAACTTTTGAACTGCTCATGTCTGACTTGAACTGTGTCTTGGAAAAGGCTTGTGTTGATCAAATAATCTTTCATGCTTTGACTTCCTTAGATCTCCTTTCACTGGCCAGGCTCAACCACAGGAATAGTCACAACAGCCAGGATTCACTTTTTGAGGAAACACGTGCTTGTTTCTTCCCTTTAATTTTTAGATACAGTGAATTATTTCCCACTGGTGCTCGTACTGTAAACCAAGTATAACAAATGTACAATAAATAAAGTGTTGCTTATTTTACAGTACCTGCAGTTGTCTGAGAAGTGTTACCCAGAGAGTTTTCCTAATTCAGTCGTGTTCTAAGTGATTCCTAGTGGAAGGCCAGTTACTTGGAACTGATCAGTGTTATATCCTTTGCTGCAGTGATTACAAAACACTCCCAAGACTGTACAATTGGAGTTTGATTTCTCAAAGCAGGATGGGAGTGTTCCCATCCTGAAATTCGTGTAGATCATGTTTTAATTGCGCAATAAAAATGTGCAAGCCTTCATCTTTGCTCTTTTCTACTGAAACAGAAGACTAACGAATTTGTTTTGTGGAATTACATCTACAGTGAGCTAGCAAGTGTGAGTGTTTCTCAAGGAGTTTATTAATGAAACAACAGTTTAAACTGTACAATTGCTTACTTTTAATATAGAAGAGTAATTTTTCTCAGAATGACCAATTAAGAAATGTCTGTTTTAAGGAGTCTGAATCAATCTACCATACTCTTAAATTCCTATGGTACTTTGCAGCTCTTTTTCAGAGAAACATTTTTAAAGTTCATGTAGACAAAATGAAAAAAGCAGCTTTAGAGTTTGTAAAGTTAGAATAATTTTCTTAGTCTTAGTATTCTGTATTTTTACTGCCTTTCATTGACTTTTTAAGTTCTAACATGGGAGTGTTATCACAAATGTAAGTAAGATTTTTGAGATTACAGACAGTTATTGAAAGTTTG
The DNA here is from genome assembly GCF_003031625.1 of Empidonax traillii. Taxonomy (NCBI): domain Eukaryota; kingdom Metazoa; phylum Chordata; class Aves; order Passeriformes; family Tyrannidae; genus Empidonax; species Empidonax traillii. The sequence continues at coordinate 368,847 of NW_020955360.1, read as the reverse complement.
TGTATAATGGGAATATGTGCTTATTTTTGTGCAGTGAAAAATAAGGTAATGGTTTGTGTCCTTTAAATCATCAGGTGCTTCAAACTAGGAATTTACTAAGTCACAGACATTTTTAAGCTTAATTGTGAATTATATCACTTTAATGTGTTTCCATGCAATGAAAACCTTCCCTGCACTGAATTTTTCTTTTCAGTGCTTTGTTCAGTGCTAGTTTTGGAAGTCTTTGTACAGTGTTGTTTCCTTTCTGTGTTTGCATCGAGGTATTTGAGAAAAAGCCTGTTACTCTTCACCAGTAAATAAGTGTATCTTATTGCCTCTCTCCTTTTGTGTGGTCTTGATTCGATTTTAATGAATAAAAGCTGCAAGAAAGTTGCAGGAAGTACACTCCCACATTTGCAGATCCAGATCATCAATGATCTTCAGCAGTTTTACTCATAGATTGCACCATAGTTTCTGGGACAAGTTCCAGATTGTACAAATGAACATTAAGTCTTTAAGTTATTGTTCTTTAAGTAAATGAGTATGAAATTATAATTCAAAAAGCACTGCAGACTGAGGTGCCCATTTGAAGCCACTTGTCAAATGAATTGGCACTCATTTTCAATATTAACTAAATGCTGTAGTTCCTGATGTGTAAATAGGATATATAATTTCAACAGAAACAGTAACAATGAAAGCTATGATAGAACTGCAATACAGCTAGATTTTTAAAAGCTAGTATTGTAGAAGTAAATTGCATGTTACAAAAGCTTTATGGACAATCTCTTAAAATGAGTGGAATTAGATATTTAATAGTGATCTCTATTAATAGTTTCAAGAGCTGCTTGTTTGTTTGTGAATTCACACAAAGCTGATGAATGCTGCTTAAGCCTCATCATTAGTTATCACTTAGCAGTTCACATCTTCAGAGTGCTGTATAAATATAAGCTAATTACAATGTCCCAAGTATTGATTAAATTAAATATGTGGTGGAGGAGCTGGAGTGAATTTTCTTAAATACAGTAGTCTTGCTTGTCAGTGGATGATACTGATGTTAAAATACATTACCTCAGTTTATTGAAGCTATGAATACATTACATTTATTTTCAAAACTGAAGAAAATGTATATTTTTCTCTTATGCCTATCTGCCAGGGACTTTGCATTGGAAATACTCTTAATAGCCTAATGTTCCACAAGGCAATTACATTAGACAGAAGATGCCTTGCTTTTAAAGTCTCTGTTATGACAATTTACATGGTAATACAATTTGGAAGAATATTTAGAATTGTAATATTATGTTTATCCTAACCAGAGCTCATGTCATCTCTATGTTAGCTCTAGTCAACTTATATTAAAACTTTTTTAAAAGTAGAACTTGTATATACTAAATATTCATTCTTTACCATTGTCTTCAAATGTATTCAGAGGTCCTTTTTTATTTATTAATTTATTAACTATGAAACAAAAACTTTAAAAGAATCAGAAGATTCAGACCTGGTATATTTTGCTTTAAAATTGTTCACTATAATTTTGGTCAGAACAGTCACTAAGTCCTCCACATACTAAACTTCAAGTGACAAAGCTTGTAGAACAATCTAGAAGTGAAATCATGTGGATAGGTAATTTTTTTTTCTAAATCTGGAATCAGATGCTCCTTCAAAGCACCCTCCAAAAGTTCATCAGGTTTTCATGTGTTTTCCTAAAGGGTATAGTAGTGAGTTGGTGCATAATGAGGTGTAGGAGCAGCGAGTTCTACCGTGTCTTTGACTTTGCAGACCTGCTTGGTGGAGGACAGGGCATTAAGACTGGCATGAAGAATACTTACAAATATAAATAGATCACAAAATACTAGTTTGTTTCTTTATAGGTCAAGTGCACAACCTTTAGCAATTAAAGAATATGGATTCTGAAGTTAAATTTGTAATTTGATTTACTCTTAGTTATGGGTTTTATATAAATCCTAAATGTAGCGTATCTCTGGTATCTAAAGGGAATATCTTCAATGTTATTTAAAATCTAATTGCATTTGTAATCAGAATTACATCTCTGAACATTTTAATATTAATCAAAATAATGCAGGTAAAATTAACATTTCTATGTTGTAAGCCCTTTTACGTTATGATGGCTAAGGTATATAAAGGGATCATACAGTGGTTTGAGTTTAATATTGCTTTTTATATTGCTCTTCCTGTCCAGCTTGACATGTTTCTGAAAATATAGACATGAGCTAGCTGAAATTTGCATAGGGCTGTTTTGGAAGAGCATGCTGAGAATGGTGTAGATAGTTGTTAGATTCGGAAATCAGTTTAGGAAGGAACATTTTCAGGATTCTCTCTTTAGCAACATATAGGTGATACAAAATGGGGAGCATATGCAAACACTGTTGAGGAAAGAATTAGAAGGCAAAATTAGGTGCAATCTATATCTTAAAAATAAAATAAGTAGAAAGCACTTACTGAACAATAGCTTCTTAGACAATGGTACTGTAAAACAAACATAAAAGTAGAATGGAGCTTTGGCAAGTGTGAGGTAGTGGCACACTTGGACTCTTCTTCTGTTGACTTTTCTCAAAGTAGCCTAGGTCTGGAAAGTATTCACTTTACCACTCTATTAAACAAATCAGAGTAAAATATTACTTTCTGACCAAGTGTAGCATTCTCAGTAACTCAAGCACTATATATAAAGGAAATAACTTGTTATTTAAAAAAAAAATGGTAATTCAAGAAATATCATTACTGACAAAACAGTTGGGAGGGTGAGGAGGGCAGTTCTGCATAAGAGAAGATGGAAGGAATTAATCTATATTCTTCTACCATACCAAATATGCATGTAAAGTGACCAGGTACTTCTAATTTTGTAGCTCATAAAAATAATTTTTGCTGAATTTTGGAAGAAATTGCTGAATTTGGAACAGTAGTGATGATGGAAAATATTTTTTTAAGTAGACAGATTTTTTTCTAAATTGGTTAAGTAGCTAAAGGTCTGCTTGGGATTCTGTATTTTTCTGATTCAGTCCTAGATGGACAAAGCACTGTAGAGGCTGTCCTTTTCAGAGGGATCATTCAGCATGCACACTAGTGAAGTGTTGGATTTTACAGGGTCTTCTATGGAGTTATTTTGTTGAATTATGCTACCTTTCAGTCTTTCTGGCCATGTAGCTTCTCTTCCATTCTTGGCTCCTTAGATACTCATAACAGCAGGAGTCAAAGGAGTGTTCCTAGGAACTGGTGCTTTATAATTTGTACTTTTAGGGAGGCCCCTGGCAGGCTCTGGGTCTGTATTGTGTAACAAATCATAGGCATTACCAGAATGCTCCAGGCACTATGAGTGGTTCGGAGGTTATGAAAACTTACTGATATAGATGTAAGTTGTTCCCTGCCAGCTGGCTTGAAGTGAATGAGAATATTTCTGGGCACAGTTTCATTTCTTAATAGAGATGTAACCTGAGATCCTTTAGTTTCTCCACCTACACTGGTCTTGAACTATGTTACATAGCATACTGCTGGATATTTTAGAAATAAATGACATGGACTGAAGTTAGTATCTCTGTAACCTTAAAAGAGAAGATGGAGGTGGAATTTTCATTAATGCTAATTTTAAATTTCCCCCAGAGAATGACATCAGGTGAATTATTTGATGGAGATTTGATCCTATTTTGATCCATTTTATATGTTCATTTTCTGTGGCCTTTTCTTTGAGAATGTCCTTCAACAGGAGGTGGATACTTTAGATCATCATGGCCAGTTTTGAATAATTTGTTTGGAAGGATTGGAGCTTCATGGTTTTTGTTTCTTTGTAATGACACTCGGAGTTAGAATTTAATCCTAGAATAAAGGAGTTGGTAATCTTAATTTACTAGTCCAAGTAACAGCATTATTTATAGTCCTGATGTTTCATGGGTCAGTTCAACATCTGTCTGTGAAATGTTTTTCCACATCTCAATTAGGCCTTCTTGAGGAAAGTGTGTTAATTTCTCCAAGGTCAAGACTATTTGTTCCACAAGGCTTCTCCATAGCGTGAAGTTTTCACAATGATTGGCTCTAGTCATTGTCATCTCATCACTGAAAGTAGCTAGCAACACTTACTTGATGACTTAGCTCTTATTGGACAGCTAAAATACCAAGTTAGCATCTTGAGTATTTTGGACTTTCTACAGTTGAGAGGAAATTTATATAGGACTTGTAATCATCTTCTAGGGACTTTCCTTGATAATTTCTCTCTCCTATGTTCTTCTGTTGCAGACCAAGATGACTTTGGAAAATAGTCATCTAGTATCTGTCAGTACGTTGCTGATAATTGAATATCTTCTCCATTTGACTCCTGGATAATACACAGGAGGTGTGTGTTTTTGTACATCTTCTCCATTCTCCACATGTTTCATGGCTTTAGTGCTTTCTTAAACAGTCTAGGAATTTGAGAATCAAGGCAACCAGTCACTAAGGAATTGTCTTTGGCTTAGATGTTAAAAGATTATTGCATGCCAAATAACATTGAGCTTCTCTTTGTATCAGCAAACAATGTGGAAGAGACCTTTTCAGGAAGTAATTGGTCTGTTTTGGTTCATTAAGCTTTAAATTCATCTCTCTGTGATGTACCAACCCAGGGTTGAGACACGTAAAAATTAGGTCAGTTTATGGATCGAGTATGGGACAATATCCTCAGGGCTATCTTTCAGAACAGGGAGTTTCATGAGGTCAATTTGATGTTGTCAGTTCTTCTGCTCCAGAATTCTGTGATTATATTTCTCTTTGCCTGATCAGTAATCTGTGATCTGTGCTTTAGGTGGGATTCACTTTCTGCACAGAATAATCTATAGGGTAAGCCAAGATGCAGCAATAGTAATCTTGTTGGACGAGGCAGTTATTTCAAGATCCTATAAAAAGCACTAGACCGTTCTTTTCCAGATATTCTTCAATCTGTTTAGTATAGGTTTCACTTGCTTTCTTGCACAGATGCTGCAGTGGCATCTGGGATGAGCACCCTTACAGTAGTCTAAAATAAGAAATATCCTAGGTACTGATAGGAGAGATGATGCAAGATCTGCATGTTTACCTGTGCAGTTGTTCAGACACCTTTTCAAACTCCCGTGTGTGCTGAAGCAGGTATTGCAGGATGTCAGGATCTGAAATCAACTCGGGTTTCCCCTTTGTCTTTTTTGCTCTTCACAAATAGAGAATTCCCCAGTGAGATGGGAATCTTACCAATATACAGTTCATGAAGGGTTTACTTGTGAGAGTGTTCAAGACGAGGACTTCATTAGCATAGATGTACGTAATTCAGTTATGTGTGTTTTGAGTACAGCTTTGGAATTTTTGAGGTACCAATATGGGCCTCAAAATTGGCTCGGGGGATGCTCTGGCATGTTGAAAGTGACCACAGAGTTCTGTGACTCAGTTGTCTTCTAACTTCCCATTTCATTGTTTGTGCTGATAACTAAATTACTTGGGTATAAATTTTGTGGTCAGAATGAATAGAAATTCCTGCTTCTGTCATTTCTCTCCTTAAAAGAGTGGAGATAGTATAGTTTAGACCTCTGATAGGTTCCTTTGACTTTTTTGTGGTCACTCTTTCAATACAAATTCCAGCTATGTGAGAATCAGCAACAGTCTGCTTAAAGTGGTCTCTTGTATATTGAAATTTGAGCATAAAGTGCATTTGTTCAGGGCAATATTTGAAACTAATAATATTTGATTGTGGTGAAGTTTGTATGAGGAATTTGAAATTCTCTTGCTATTTATTGTACTCATGTGCTACATTTACATTTGTTTTCAGATGAGAAGTCAAAGATCAAATGGATGTAGCAGGAGATTCTTCTGTTTTTCTCAGACAACTATGATTAAAATTGTTAGATTGTGTTGTTACTATCCATGTTCTTTCCTCACTTCATAAAGACAAAGGGAGGTACTCAGATCAGCAACGTTTTGGGAGTCACGTAAGATCCTTTCGCTTAATATTGTACCAGTCATTTACTGGTTTGCCTCAGAAGTCGAGGGGCTTTGGCCTGTTCACTAGTGTAGTTTAGTGCAGTATGTGTGTTCCAGGTCATGCACTGCAAGAGGGGTCCCTGTTGCTGTACAGTCTTCCAGTCCAGATCGTAGCTCTACATCTGGAATTGTAAGCTAACTGCATTAGACACTTGCAAACACGTAACAGAAAGGTCTTGCTGTTGGTAATATATTCAATACTACCTTGTTTCTGCGTGAAAAGTTCATATTTAGGCTCGGAATTTTTTTTTCTTCCACATTAAAGGGAAACAATTTTTCTGAATCAAGAGCAATAAGCATTGGTGAAAGTTTGTTCTGAGTTGGGCTTTTTTGGTAGTCTCATTTTTCAGAAGGCACTGTTAGACATTAATATCTCTAAAGAATCATTATTTTACAGGAATGTTTCATTAAACATTGCATCTAGACAGTAGAAGAGGTCTGTTTCACAAAATTCTGTGGATAGCATTAAAGACTATGCTTTTTTCATGAAGTATGTTACAAAGCATACTTTCTTATCATTGGTGTGATAAAAAGTACTTGAATTGCAGTTTTTGCTTTGCTCAAATATTGGACTGGGTTTTAAAAGAAAATAAAATTAAAAAGCTGGATAGTATTAAATCTTCCTAATAAGCAAGTCTCTCTTCCACTTAATTTGTGCTTTTGTTGTGGCTAACAAATAATTTGTTGTATGGGTTTTTCTGTACACCATTGATAGAATATATAAGCTTGTCATCCTAGTGTGCTGGAAATGCTACACTCAAATCAAGTGTTCCTTTCTGGTTTTGTATATCCTCACCTGCTCCTCACTGTAAATCATTGAGATGTCAAGAGCAGTGATTAATTAAGCTGCACGTGCAAGTGCTTTTTTTCACCTGTCAAGTAGGAAGAAAACTTACTATAGTGAATTGTGTGATGCTGTTTAATTCATTTCTTTTTATTCCAAGGTCTGAGGTTTGCAGAAATATTTTACATTCTAATTTTCATTAACATTTCTGTATTGATAATACGGTGTGATTTGGGAGTTATGACTATCCCAGATTATACTATAGGAAGGGTTATATTTAAGGCTCTGGGAAGATAAATAATTGTGGTTTTGAGGCTGCGTGTATTTTTATCTCATGCTAGTCAAATGATTTTAAACTGTGTTATTTAAATAAACCAATTAATAGTACATAACTACCTATCGATTTCTTATTTATATGTATGTATTGTAATACAGATGTAATTTTATTGGAATTTGAAAAGCTTGGATGTTTTTCACAGTCTTTGGGGCAAACAAATTAAATTGTATAGTGATCTTAATCTATTATTAAAAGGTCCTGGAAAGGAAGATTACAAGGTAGATTCAGGTTTTGAATCAGTTTTGCCATTGGTTTAGCAGCGGGTGGGCAGGCAGATGCCTGCTCAGAGTAGAACCTATTGCCATTTTTCACCATTGATAGAGTAGCCTTTCAGAGTCAATGAGCTCTGTCAATGTGAGCTTGTCAAGGCTACAACTTCATAGACCTGAGAGGCGGTTTGAGAGGTCAGCCCTTTTCAGGTTTGCTGTGATGCAAATGAACTTTAATGCTTAAACAACTATTGGAATTTTTATGTCTGCTCCTTGTTCTTTTTTCTTCACAAAGTCATTGACGAGACATTCAGTGCTTTTTAAATTGGAAGTTGCATTGTGCTAAAGACCTAGTACAGATTTACGGAGGGCTGAAAGCAGTTAGATCATGTTCTTTTCATGGTGCGATTAGAATCAAATCGATTTCCCTACAGCCTTCAGCATTCAGATGGCAATTTTAACAAAGCTTGGGGGCTAGACAAGGGACAAAACGACTGAACTGAATGTTAATTACACTCTGCAGCCTTATTTTCTTTTGATTTGGAGCTGACTGGCAACTAAATTAACAAAAGTGTGACCATAACTGCTGCCCTATTTTCATTTAAAAGGAGACCAGACTCTAAAAGGCTATCTTTACAAAGAAACAAGTGAGGTCTACTGATTATTGTTAAAGGGCACTGTCTTTAAAAACATAATAATAAGAATAACCCCAAAAATACTCAATTTCCAACTGATGTGATAAATTAGTCACTGGCACATCCACCTTCTGATAATTCCTTGACTTGTGCTTTTAAAAAAAAAAAAAATATTCAGTGTAATGAATACTCATAGATAGCAATGATCTAATTTTTAATCATGTGACCACAATACATAGTTAGATGTGGTTCCCCACAGCCACCTCAGTATTAACCTAGAGACAAGCTGGTGTTTGAAAACCAAGGTGTTAATATTTGAGAGGCAATTAATAAATTTTTGTCTAATTTTTATTTTACTTGTTCTTGTTTCTCATGACAACATTTAGTTTGATTTGTTAAGGTCTATTTACAGTACTAGTATTTTGTACTAATAACAGCAAGATGCTCTCTCATCCTTTCCCCTCACCCCTCTCCACCTTGTAAGGAAGCTGCAGCTGCACTAAGTTGTATTTGATCCTTGTCATTGCGCCGTCCTTTTGCACCTGCAGCTCTGTTGGTCTCATCTTAACACCTGGCACCATGAATTATCCTCTTTTTATTCACAATCTGTAGCAAATCCCATTTAGAGCTAAGCAATATATATTCTGGCCGTCAAATGACTATAAATGTCAGTATGTATTTCTCAAATGGAAATACAACTGAATAATTATACTCAAAATGCTGTGAAACTTTACAGCACAGAATTTCCTTTACTTTAAGCGTACATAATCTTAAAAAGCTGTGCAGAACAGCTTTCAGGATTCCCTGTCTGAAGTGTCAAGTGTGGACAGTACTTGCAGTATTGTAAGGCAGTAAACCTTTGCTTTAGAATCCTAAATATTTGGTTTGCTCTTTATAAAAATCACATTAATTTGTGCAGTTTACTGTAAGTTCTGCATTTGGTTTTTCAGTCTCTAAATCTGGATGTAAATATAACAAATTTCTCATTTGGAGTAGTGTATATTTGTACTTGACCTACAGCATTGCAAAATAGTTTGCAACATTTTTGAGTTTAGCTTCTGACCTTAGTGAGTGCACTTAGACCACTAATACTGAGGGAGCAGTGTTCCTGCTTTTTATACTTGGGTCACTTTGAAATTTCTGTGATTTTAAAGTTATAACTGCCATAAGGACCAGACAGCATGTATACCAACAGTTTTTGTTCCAAAGTGATTGAAATAATTATCTGGCTGTCATAAAAAGTTGTTTCTGTTCTAGATAGTATTTAATACTGGAGAAGTTCTGATAGTACTCCAGACCACCCTGTACTCAGTCACTGTCCCGTACCTCTCTCCTTTTCACACAAAAGCAGCTGCAAAACAAAGTTTTTCTGAAACCAGTCAAGAGTAAAATTCTTTCTCATTTGTCTTCCAGACACGAAGATCGATTGAGAAGTTATTAGAATGGGAAAACAATAGGTTATACCACAAGGTGAGTGCCGCAGGGAGCAGCTTCGTACTGTTGGAGTTTGAATTGCACAGTATGGAAACAGATGCTTTTGTTGAACGAAAAATATGAAAGGTGGACAAATGGGCTAGTCTGTGTGCTGCAATAAAATACAGCTCATTTTTCTTCTTTTTCTTTCCTCCTTGTCTAGCTGTGCTTGCATTGGAGACTAAGCAAAAGGAAATGTGAAACGAATAACATGATGGAATATGTAAGTTAAAGGGCTGTTTTGTGAGTTTCTCTATTAAATGATCATTTATTTTGCTTCTGATCTTATTCTTTTCATGATTATTAATCAGTAAAGGTGTCAGGAGCTTAATCGCCTGAGTGCAAGGATTTTCTACGGTTCACAGATGCATGGTTTCATGTGCAGGACTGATTTATAAAGTTATGAATGACTTGAAAACAAGGCTTCACTGTGTTCTGAAAAATAATAAATTAATTGCCAAGATAAAATAGCTTGAACATGTGCTGATGGAGTGTGAAATTTTGGATGCTGTATAAAGAATAACCACAACTTTGGTTACGCAGCAAGTCAGATATGGCTATTTTATATAATGCTAATCAAGTCTAAAAGTATGGAAGAAGACCTTTCAACTAAGCTGTTGGAGCTTAAGAAACCTTTTTAAATTTTAACTGCCCCTTATCTCAACTATCTTGAAAGTATCTTTATCTCCAATTGGTGTCACCAAAATATTTTTGAGTCAGTCTCTGGAGTTTTAATTTACTTCAGTCTTTGACTGAGACTCCATAAGCACCTCTTGGAAATATACAGTGAGAAGTTATATGTGGTTCCAAATGAATGGGATTTCAGTTTCTTTAGCTTGCAACTTTCTTATTCTTTTTTTTGGTGCTTTTCCTATTTTCATTTTTGGAATGACTTGGAAGTGCATAGAATAGGATGAAATTAAGCTGCTAAAATAAGAGAAACATTAGAATTTCCACAATTTCTTTTAATACTTTAGGAACTGGGCAACGAGGAGGTTAACTTTTTAAAAATAAGATTAGCTTTTGAGAAATATTTACTGTATTAGTTGTAATTGATCTGTGTTCTTTCATTACACAGTACTCGGTCTATTCTTTGAAATAACAAAGTTATAATGCATGTTAAAACTTTAAACATTATTAAACAGTTCAAAGTAACATTAAAATTATCTTTATCTTTTAGTCTTCCCCGTTTTCCTATTTCTGCATTAGATCTTATTTCTAGCCTGAAAGATAAGGTCTTAAAAATGCTTTTTTTACAGAATGACTCTATTCAGTTCACTGAATAAGTATTTTTTTGTAACATCTATTCTACCAAATTTTTGGGGCTAGATGCATGAGTGTGACTGAGAACAGAATAAATCAAATTTCAGAAAGTAGACTTAAGCTTTACCTAAGTGATTATTTTCCTCAAAACTCTGTTTTTCCACAGAAAACACTGTAAAAGCCAATGGTCTCAGATTCAGTTGAAAAAAACACAATGCAAGTTTGTAAATACTATGATCCAGCAGTGTTTACACATGAATATTTATTTTAATAAATATAATTTAAAATCAATTGACCTGTTTACATTAATAATATATATGCATGAACACATAGTTTTAGGGGATAAAGGTCAAAGATTATATTTTCAATTTGTGAAACATCTGGTATTGTCTTTGGGTATACTTAGTGAGAGAATTTTTACAAAACTTCACTGTACTGTTTTCTCATTTTCAGTGAACTGCTTCACTAGTCTGTTTAAAAACTGCCCTTATTGTGTTCATGATTTAATTTTAAATAATAAACACTTATCCTCATTTTTTTTTCAAAACAGATGATTTAAATTAGATTCTTTTAGCCAAAACTTGGTGCTTTGCTGAATTTGAAATTTACTGTTGTAGATGCTAAATTAAATAAATAATTGCAGAAAGTAAGGAAGACAAGATAGTCTTATACCTTTGGCATAAACACAGTGTTCCAGCTTTTCTTCTTGCTCCCTTTTTGAAACCTTTCCTGAGTATCAGAAGCTGCGTTATGTCTGCAGAATCCAGTGGTTGACTCACATCACTGATCAAATAAGTCCCTTCTGAATCTCTCAAAAAATAAATTTGTACACCTGACTGTACACATTACTTCAAAAGTGTTTGCCTTAGAAGTAAAATCAGAGACTCATTTATTTGCTGGTGTTTGGTACGCTATCAGAGATAGTATTTACTTTCTAAGAAGCTCAGTTATGTTCTCCTTTACAACCAAAACCATTCAGAAATAATTTTTAACTTCTTAGAAAGGTGAGTTCCCCTTACAAGTAAATAAAATCCTTAGTTATGTTACCAGGTGCATTTATTTCTTTATGAATCAGATCATCCTGCTGTGTTAGGACTGTCTCTCTGAAGAAAGAAAATGCACAAGTGAATATTTTCTTTAAGCGTCCTATTTAAAGGAGGATAAATACTTGGATTGTGTTCTGGAGCAGACCCTATTATGTACTTAGCTCAGAAACAGGTAGTTTAAATTTGAATCGAGACCATAAGAATAATCATGCAAAAGTGTTAGTTAAGTTCTTATTAACTACTTGCACATTTGTAGATACGGGAGCTTTGCAAAACTTAGTACACTTTTATATGCAGGTATTAAACTATTAACATGGTTTAGAATCGTATATTAAGGCGAAACAATTCTGAAGTAAATGGAATTGCATGTGTAGTTGAAGATTAATTTTCATGCATTGTGCCTTTTAAAATTTTTTCAAATGAATGCATTTATCTCTTTTATAATGTTTTCATAATAAAGGAAACAAATTATGCTAAGAAATTTTTATGTAGTAGCTTACTTCAGTTGGTTTTTGTATGTTATGTGTCAGTAGTCAAGCTTATTCAGTTGAATTTGATTCTTTAAGATTTTTGGGTTTCTACTGATGACCCCAAACCAATTTTCATACGTGACTTTTTCTAATGGTCTCCTACCTAAGACAAGCTCTGTGATTTTTGATTTTTGTCACAACTTGATGTACTTAAAAAAAAAAAAGTAATATGAATTATCGTTGTGATAAATAATAGGATTGCTGCCATCTCTAATATATTTTTGTTTTCTTTTTGTACAGGTCATCCTTATAGAATTTTTACCAAAGACACCAATTTTTCGACCAGACTAGCATTTGATTTATTTATAGAGACTTATTCAAGTATGTTGTCTTTCCAATGGTGCCTTGCTTGGTGCTCTCCTGGTAGTGACATAGCATTGGTTCTACAGAGTCTTGTGGTGTTTTCATTCTTTTTTTTTTTGTTTCGTTGGTTGTTTTTTTGGGGTTTTTTTGTTTCTTGATTTTTTTATAAGAACATATTCTAAGTGCATTTAGTCAAACTCTGCTAATTTCACACAGATGTTAATTACTACTTAAGTTATTTTTACTTTTGCTACTTCTGTTTATTAATGTATCTTGATTTTCAAAGAGTCTTTTATATGTGTGCGCGCGTGTGTACATACATATATATATTACCATAAATACACAGCTGAAAATTATATACAAGTGAACAGGTATTTTTTTATCCCAATATGACACAACTGATTGACTGTACATTGTGTAAGTCCTTTTAGTTATTCATTTACATGCTGAAGTTCCTTCTAAGATACTCCTAAACTTCAGTCAGTGACTAGTCAATTGTAAATATTTTTATTTCTTTTTGGGATGTTGGCTAGTCTCTTCCAGCAAAAGGAGATCAAGTTCTTTCTGAGACTGTGCTTTTTGGAACCCAAATGCCATTGCATTAGTAGAAATCTCTGTGCTTTTCATGAAGAAGTCCTGTCAGCTGGTTCTGAAAAAGTTCGGCTTTAAAAGTTAAAAAGAAGCAGCAAGATGGAATTATTTTACTTGGATTAGACGACTCACTGAGAGAATTGCATGCATCTGGTTAGTAGAACTCAATATCAAAAAAATATATTAGTACTGCATTTTATGACATAGGTGTTTTAATTCAGTCTAATGCCATGTGTCAGCTTTATTCCTGCTGTTTACCAGATCCTGTACACAGGGGTGCAGAAGGACTTGTTTTAGTAAAACTTATTGTCCAAGAGGACCTTTCAGGGGTTTTTAGTTTATTTTAAAACTACATAAGCAGAAAAAGTTATTCAAGTATTCTTGAATAGTAGAGTTCCAGATGCAAAGGCCATTTAATAATCAAAGCAGGGTACACTGGGCAACAGTGGAATTTTAAATGTGTTAGACAGTTATTTATTGCACCCTTTTCTTTTGCTCATTTTGGTTTACAAAGCTTATTTTCTGTGCAAGTATAAGACTTTTTTTAGCTGGATATATGATGTATGCTTGGGTCAGGCCGATTGTATTTTGTTTCTTATGCTTATACCTTAGTTGTACATATCTTCACAATAGGTTTTGGTTTTTTTTAATTGCAACCCTCATATTTTAAAATTTGCTCTAGATACATAAGATTACTGTACATGAACACTGATGTAAGTTAAGAACATGTTCCTCGTACACTTGTGGTAGCAAGCAATAATGTGAATATATGAAAAAACTGATATACTCTGCTTAATATTTGTATGAATGAAAAGTTGATACCACTACAAGAATAGTCTTCTCTTTTTAATCTTTTAAATACAGGTACCTTGATGCTGTGAACTATTTTTCTATGTCTTCAAAATATTTATTCTCTGTAAAATATTCTCTAGTGAGTATTATATTCCTGAATTGTTCATAGTAGGAGTGGTCTAGAAAGTTTTAAGTTTTCTTAAATCTAAGCCTTCTGTATCTGTTCCCAAAACTTGTCCTTTGCTCAGCTTTCATCTGTGGATTCCTGCTGTTCACTTTGAAAATAGCTCAGCTATGCTTTTCGTACAAGCCTACAAGTGTGTTTCTTTGACATGACAGAACATGATTTTTAATTAACAAATCCCAGTTTTGTGCTTCCTCAGTCTTCTGGGTGCCACAATGGTTTCTCTACAAAGTAACTGTTTATATTCTCTAAAAATCAATTTCAGCCTCTTCTTTAGTATGAATCTGGGTCTGCAACATTTCTCCTCTTGCCCAGAAGTGTTATTTATAACCTCAAACTAGTTTTCAGTCTGCAAGGGAGGCCAGAAATGTAAAATTGATGGCAGCTGAGACTGGGAAGGTTGGAGATCCAGAGGAGAGGTTGATATTGAATAGAGGTCATAACTGGTGATAAATTCTGATGACCAGAAATATATATTGATTTCTTTAAGTGTCGGTTTTCAATAAAATTAACATTAAAACATGAAGTCTAGGTTTTATCAAGATTTTCAGTTGACTGTACAGATAATTTGTGTCATGGTTGCAGTTTTCCACTGGTGTGGAAACCTATCCTTCCACATAATGTGGAAGGATAGGTTGGATAAGGCTTGTGATACATTGTTAGTAGTGCCACATTCAGCGTGAGCTATTTGCCTTAGTTCACTACCTGAACTTTCCATGCCACATTCTGTGACACCACAGATACTTTGCCAGCAGCACCCAAACCCACTAACAGTAAAGCTACTTTGGGCACAACATGTGCTGAAACCAGAGCAATGAATAGTGTGGCTTATGAGTTTACAAAGAGTATCTCATTAGTAAAGGTTCCACATAAGTGGTAGTGTTGGTTAAGATCTCGCCTACTTTTAGGTGCATCAGCAGTCATGGGCTTGGTTAGCAGGCGTTTCTGTATTTCAACTATGACTTTCTCTTAACTCTAGTACAGAGGTCCAAAGTAGAGCTTGGAGCAATTAAAAAGTTAAATCCCTTAGTAAGGAGGCCAGGCTAATTCCCTCTAAAAGTATTTCTGGTATTTTATTGAAAGAGTGACTCGAGTTTAAAATATAATCAGGAAACTTGAGAAACCGCATATATAGAGATGAGTTTTACCTCAAAGGTGTTATTCTCCTGAAGAGGTAGTACACTCATCTAGTAAGAACGTTATAAAACATTTTCATACAATCCCTTTCAATTCATTAATTACAGTGATGGAAATTGAACATGGCAGGAACTTTAATCAACTATTTAATGCCTGCGGCAGTTGTCAGGATTTTCCTTTGATGTTGCTTCTGAAATACTAAATCTATTTACTTTGTGTGCTAGTGAGAAGACATACATTACCTTTTTTGTCTACTTGGCAAAGAAAGAAGTTGCACAGTTTGAACAGACCAGAAGCTGTAGTAGGACTTCCAGGACACAGCCTACACTTTGCTAAAATAAATATTACACTGTACTAACTTGTTCAGCTTCTTGCAAGTCAGCAATTCCTACCAATAATCTTACCTGTTTGAAATTTCCTTTAACTGTAAGAGTTAGATACTGAGCTGATGTTAATCATTTAGCAAATGATGTTCATTATGCCTGTTTCACCTTTAGCCTGAAAAACTAAGGGTGAAGGCATCAATGACTCCCTGTGAAAGCTAATAATTATTTTTAGATATAGTGGCCTTTAACTGGTGAATAAAGATTTCTTTCTGTAGTATAATAGAAATAAATTCTTTTAAATCTTTTAGTGATAGATAGAAATAAATCTTGAGGGAGAAGGTCTTTGTCTGACCCTACATGAATAATTCTATAGAGCTCATCTATTTTTAAATAGCTGTGATATGAAGTTTATACTGGGATTGGCAAATTCTACCGGAAATAAAAATGTTTATGGAGATAGACTACAGGAAGTCAAGTAAATTTGTTGTAATAGCTCAGTAAGAGTAATTTTAATAAACTGTTTATGCAAATCCAAAATTTCCCAATATCCAAATATCCAAAATTATACTTAAACTCAAGTAGAATAGATTGTAAAAACTTTTTACAGTACTTAGATGTAAATTATAATCTCTAAACCAATTTGTCAAATGATATTCTTTTGTAACTCTCAAGATCATGGTGCTTAAATGCTCTGTCTCTCATATATAGGCTTACTTAAAAGTCGGTTTTAATTTTTTTTTTTCCTAAAAGTCATTATTTAGTCCTGAAGATTGTAGGGAAGAGCTTTAAAATGCAATTGGTAACTGCTTAGAAGCCAGAAGGAAAGGAAAAAGAACTTTTCTTTATTCCTTTCCCTCCACCCCCCACCCCAAAGACTTAGTTTTAAATTGGTCCCCTTGTTTTGGAGCCTAGCTTATGGTTTTTGAGCAGCTGGCAATAATGCAAATTGTCCACCGAAAAACCCCATTTGAATTCTG
The DNA here is from genome assembly GCF_003031625.1 of Empidonax traillii. NCBI lineage: Eukaryota > Metazoa > Chordata > Aves > Passeriformes > Tyrannidae > Empidonax > Empidonax traillii. The sequence continues at coordinate 352,296 of NW_020955360.1, read as the reverse complement.
AAGAATTTAAAGAGATCACTTTAATTGAAGAGGCAAAAGATATGTTAAGCAAAGAAAATCCCTGGTTCTTTTAAGTTCTCCCAGCACTGCTATTGAGTAATTAAAAGAAGGATCTTGATGACCCTACATTAGGTCAAAATCCAGATGATTTTGTGTAAAGGAAATACTCGATTAGAGAGGTCTCAGAGCCCCAAATGTCTTGGATTCAGAGTAGCAATTTATTAAGGGTAAGTGGCGCTGGCTAGTTTTGTATCCGTGACTGAAATAATTTATGTTCCTCTTCAGCAACCTTGCTTACAAAAAGAAAGCATTTCAGAAATAAGATCTGTATTCATCACTGCTAATTTGCTGTAATTTCTGTGCTTTTCCCTAAAGCCACATTGCATTTCCATCACAAACAGCTAAGTGTATGATCGTTATAATGCCTTTAATAGCCATATTGTAGGTATAAATATTAACTTCTCAGGGACTAATAGGAAATATGAAAATGGAGTTAATGAGCTGAATGCCTATCTGCATGAAGGCTTACTTTGCAAACATCACTCTAGAAACCTGATTGTAATATGCATGACCATTATGAATGTTATCAAATATACAGTTACGAGAGCTTCTTTTACCCTGTATTATTAGGCTGCTGAATGTCAAAGTATGTTGGATAAGGATAAATGAAGGGTTTTTTTCTGATTTCGATGGAGTGATTATTTCTAATGGTGCTACCTTCTTAATTCCCATGTTTATTCTTTGTAAAGTTCTCTCTGAATAGGCTGGGTGAAACAGGGGATACTGATGTAATGAGAAAGTAGTATCATTCTTCTTAAGGAAGAGGAAAAATTTGAAGGGGAGAAGTATTCTAGAAGCAAAAAAAAATTCACTGCTGGAAACATGCATTTATTTTTCATTAGTTACAGATATTAATTTGTTTTGTTGGTTACAGAACTTTTCAGTTCATTAATTTTTGAACTTTCATCTTTTTGCACACTGATGGTTCAGTCGGTGTGGGCTGAATTAGAGACTGTTTTGGAAAATTTAAAAACGCCTGAAATCCTTGCATGAAACTTCATATGTTGACACTTGTGCTGGTGTATGTATCTCGACCACATGATACCTGGGTAATATATATCCTTTATAAACTAGGTTTTACTGTTTTCATGGAAGTTGTCCTTTTAAAAAAGAATATTGCTTTGTTTAACTCATTAATATTTAATTAAGATTTATTTTCTTGAAAAATGATTCATAAATGCTTGGCTCCTCAGAATACAACAGACCATTAGGAACAATTTAGTGTGGCAAAAGATAAAACATAGGAATTCGGAGAAGCAACACCCAAAAGCTTGAGTGTGGAGATTAGGTTTGGAGTTCGCTGAGTATGATGGAAAATAGTTTTGAACTGAATGAAACGGTGATGAATAATGCAAGTTAAGAAAAGCTAGCAGACCATTTCAGTAATTACGTAGACTGTGTTAACTTCTATTTTTTTATTTAATGAGTGTGTTATTAATTTATTGTGGTTATGCTCTAGCTGATAGACAAATCTGTTATTATACAGAATAACACTGCAGAAGGTAAGCTTCCTTCTAAACTCAGTGTCTCTTCGTTTGAAATAGCCAGGCCAAAACAGAATTGCTGATGAGAGCTGCACAGTAAGTGCAGAACAGTCTTTTCCTAAGCTGGAGCCTGTAATGCATGGCTAATTGTTTCCAAAGAAAATTTTTGACTTGTCCAGACAGCTCCTGTCATGTGACAGTATATCTAAGACCCACAAGTAGGATCCAGTTAGTACAATTTAAGTTCAGGTGAGTGAGAAAGACTTTTGTAGTTAGTTGTAGCTTTTATGGAGAAGGGAACCATTGACAAATACTCACTTTTCACAGGCAAATAGTAGATTTTATGATGTTTATTGAAACATGCTTTTTTTGTTGCTGTTTTCTCCTAATTTATAACTTCTTCATTGACAGTTACTTTGCCTTGTGTTGAAAACTAGATTTAGTAGTCAGCTGAAGATTTTTTTCGTTACAGTGTTTTAGATTTGTGAATCCATTTTATGTCACATTTAGAATTTTTTCAAAAAGTCAGATATCCTGATGCAATATAATTGATATTTTTAGTAGCTTTATGTTTAAACTGATTTCATTGTACTGATATAAACATCTAACTCATCCACTCCAAGTATTTATCTCTGATCTTTTTGTGCTTGCAACAGGCTTCCTGATTTGTTAGGATATGTACCTACTGGTTAATGTTGTCAATGAACAGTTTGGTTCAGTGAGATAACAAGGAATGCAGAGTAGTTCCTGATTTGAAAAGTGTAACTCAGATTCTTGTTTTCATAAAACATGGAGTATGGCAATCAGAATAGCAAACTAATTCCAAACATAAATTTGAAAGAGAATAGTAAGTTGCAAAACAGTGCCTAAATGTTGTGTGCTAAATTAGACCTGTGTAATTCATGTTGCTTTAAAAAAATTGGCAGAGAATTGCGTCAGATCACGTGCGCTTAGGAAAAACCTCTTAAACGTATAAAACCATAATGGTAAATAAGTCACTGAAAGGATGTTGCCTTTCAAGAGGGCGAACTGAAAACCCAGTATTCTGGAGTTAAAAATCCAGTTATGTTAAAAATCCATTTCAGGCAGAAATTATGTAAGCAATAATTTAACCTAGAACTGGATATTAAAGAAGCTGCTATTTACAGAGAGACTTGATGTTAATTTTGCCTGTTGAGCATCTCTCCTCTCATAAAGAGTTTAGAAAGATAGGGTTGCTGTGATTTCCACTGTTGTAACATTCCTCTTCAGATATTTTAAGTCTGGGTGAGAAACTAAAAGCTTACAAAACAGTACTGTGTTGACAGGGTGCATGGCTTTGGGAGGAGAAAATAGGAAGAAAAGGACTTTTTTTAAGGCTGCACAATTGTATATATGCATATTTAAGAGTATTTAACCATGTCTGCTAAATTACTGAAGTTAATCTATTGTTGAATTATAGGATATTATTTAATGCATCAGCATTGTTTTTTCCTGACTTGACCCAGAATTGGAATGGACTCCAGTATAAATTTTTTTAAAGCATTTCTTAAGTTGTATGTATTATAAACTAATAAAATAATTGTTAACGTATCTACTAAGCCTTGATGTTTTTCATCTATTTTTTGGGGAGGGGAGTGGTAGGGAGTAGAAGAAAAAGACAGAAAACTCTTAAAAACTGTGGCATATCATGCAACGATCTCCTCTTATTTCCAGTTGATAGTTTTAGTCTAAATTGGCGGGGGGGGGGGGGGGGGGGGAAGGGGGGGAAGAGAAAACGGTTTTGGATAATTTTGGTGACAATGTAGGTGACTCTAGGACTGGAGTTACCCAATTACAAGCATTGCCTGCCTTAAGTGTTTCAAACTGGTTTTTCATCAGGTTCACATTTGGAGTTCTTGAAGCTTTTCAAGCTCTAATGATAGTAGGATTTATTTTATGTACTTTATGTCATTCTAGTTGAATGGTGATGTTGAAGCTGTGTGTATGTGCTTTTTTTAAAATATATAAACTAGTGCTCTCAAACAAGATATGCTTTTCCGCTAGTTGAGGCAGACACCGCCTATTCAGAAAGGAATCAATCCCATCAATGAAAGTCACATGTTTTTAAGACGATCAGATATGAAACACTGGTTAACCTGAACCTTACGAACAAAAACTATGTGCTCTCCACTGTGCTGAGGATGTGGCCTCGGTTCTCATCAGTCAACCGCTTTTCCTTGCATGAAACATTTTACAGCTCTTTGGTGACTCTGGTGTGGAAATCTTGCCACCCTCTTTATAACGTGGGTGTGCATAATGCCAATAACATATAGGAGGGTGTGTGTTAGGCGTGCACATGTCCCCGAAGTGCGGGTGGGGAGGGGTGCTCGCTCCCGGTGCTGTGAAGCATTCCGGGTGTTGTAATGTGGGCTTGCAAAGCGGTATGATACAATGTTGCTGAGCAGAAAAGCGCACGATAGATTTAATGTAGCCAATTGTGTACTTTTGAAAAAAAGAGTAACTGTTCAGTGTGAGTTAATTTTGGATTTTTTCAGCATCTCTCTTTTAGGCTTTGTGCTACATTCTTCTGGACAAATGCGTATTCCATGTGGGCCACTGTTCTGCTAAATGCTCTCAGTTCTCCTTTTGCAATCAAGATTATGTTGCTAAGGAGATTTTGCTTTTATTGGTGCCATTGATTTGTGTTAATACGTTTTGAATACCTCTCGGTATTCTTCCGTAGACAAGGCCAAAAGAAAAACTTCCCTGAGTTTCCCGATTTACATCACAAATGGAGCGGTGGTGTAATGAAGCCGATATAAAGTGGGCAGTTGAAAGGGAACCAAAGAAGGGCACTCAAGTGAGAAATGAAGAAATGTGCCGAGAGCGGTCTGCGGGCCGCCTCCGGCCCAGCTGCGGGAGCGGGAGCGGGCCGGGCCCGGCGCCGGGGCAGGGGGACAGCCCGCGCCTCCGGCCGCCCGGACCACCCACTCGCCGCGCCCCGGCCCGCGGATTACCCGCAGCGGGGGCACGGCCCGGCCCGCCCGGCTCCCCGCGGCCGCGGGAAGCGGCGGGAGAGCGCGCTCTGAGGAGCTGCGGGAGCGCGGCCTCGGCCTCCGCAGCGCTGCCCTCACCGCCCGCCCCTGCCGTACCCTCCGGGCCGCGCCCCTCGAGCGGTGCCCCGGCTCCCCGGGGCTCTCGGATGGGGCACAAAGAGGCAGCGGGACCCGCTTTATCGAGGCTCCGCTGCGGCCAGGCTGTGCCGAGTCTGCGCTTGGCCCCGCTGGCTTTGTGGTGCCCTCGGCGAGGGGCTGGTGCGGCTGTCTGGGCACGGCTTTATCCCTCCGAGCCTGCCTGCCCTTCAAAACCAAACAGACCAACATCATCACTCCAGAAAGCAACCCCACCAGACAATTAAAGGAAACAATCCCCAAACTGAACCCAACAGCTTAAAATAAAAATACTAGAGAAACCCTACCCTTAAACTTTGTGTTGACGATTGCTCCACTGAAGACAAGCCCCAGAAGGACATCAGGCCTCCTGCCCTCATGTACAAGGACAAGGACCTCCGTTGCCCTCTCTGGCTCTTCTACATTAAAACCATGAGCTCCTGAAAGATTCAAAGAGCTGATACTTCTTTTATATGAAAAGATTATTCAGAAAACATTCACACCAAAGAGCATTCCCATGTTCCAGGGTTTACCGTAAACAAGGTAAAGGAGCAATGTATGTACTTGCAAAGCACGGTGGTGGTTGCACTGCAGATGTTCAGAGATGAGGACTTCTGTTGTGCAGCCCCCCAGGTGCTGTAGGAAGCAGTTTGAGCCCTCTCCCATGTCCTGGTGAATGAGCTGGGCTGGTGACTGTTTTCAGGCTCCTTTTTTAGATTTTGGTGACCCTAAGTCACAGCATTACATGACTTCTGATCCGAAGGAGCAAGCATGGTTTATATATAGAAATGTTCTACCGTTTGCATCGGAAGTAGCAGTCTCCTTTATGTTGTATATTGCTTGCTACAGAAATGTCCCGTTGCATTTATGTAGGCTCAGCTCTGTTCTTTGCATTGGTCAATCCAGAGGTCTTTGTTCTTAGGCTATTGATCATATTACATGTAGAATAAACCTAATGTCTTGTACTCTAGCTCTCTGCAATATTAAGACCCTGCCAGGAGTGTGGGAACTCAGGCTTGCTGAATGGGTGGGAGGAGTAGAAGAACTCAACCTCTTTACCCGTTTTTGAGGGGACCTCTGGAGGACTCCACGTGTTAAGTGACTTTTTCCTGTTTGTTCACCTTTGAAGATCTGGATCTTGAGTAATTATTTAATAAAATGAGAGAAATGCATGAGGATAGCTTATGAATGATGTGAAGATCATTTTAGCAGTGGTCTTAGGATTGTATGCCATTCTGTTTAATTTCACAGTTCTAAGTGAAATCCTTCATCTTGTTTCAAGAGAGTGTGCCAAAACACATCTTTGATTTATTGTTTCATATATTTTCCAATAAACTCTGTGGAAAGGTTCTGTTTTTATATGAGATAATGAGATTTGAGGTTAATGAGGATGAGGTCCAGAATTCCTACTGTATTGTGTGCCATTAGTATACAGTAGAAATAAACTGAGAAGTAGACAGTGTTTTAAAGTCCTCTTTCATTTAGGCATTTTGTTTAGCATTCAGAACACAGCCACATTACATGATTAGCTGATTTTAATGACTGTCCTTTAATTAGTTAAATGGAAGTACGTGGAAAACCTAAAAAGATCATATTTATGGAGACAGCCTGTTTACATTGTTACACCTCAGCTAGGAGGATACTTGGCATGTATGATGCAGCTAAGAGAAAAATGTGGAAGGCCAAAGAAACCTTGAAGACAATTGGATCCAGCCTATTCTTTCTCTCCCCACAATGCAAGCTCTGATGACTTGGTATTTTAATTAATGTCAACCCTTACCATCAGTGCTCATGGGAACAATCATTAAACCAACACAAAAACATTTTAAATGGCTGGCAACCTACCAGATACTGAGCTAAGCATTCCCATGGTAGAGTGGATGGTTTCATAGCCAATTCTGCACTGGATTAAATAAGTACTCTAATAGTACTGGCTAGAAAGGCTATTATTTTCATACTAAACAATGCAGTATGGTTTCTAAGTTCTATTTTAAAATATTTTCATACTTACTTCCCAACACTAGTATCAATGTTATTTATATGGATGTGGTTTAATTTTACTCTTTGTTGTTACTAAAACTTGTTTTTTCTTGTTCTTCCTGTTCTTTTCTTTTTTGGTTTCCTTGCTGCTAAACCAAAACCATATATTTTTTTATTTCCTCCCAGATAATGCACATGACCGGACACAGCCTAAACCAACAGTTGGTTTCCAATGTAGCTTAAAAACTGCTGTCCGAGTGAATTTTAAAATTTTAAAATACATTTTTTTTTTATTATGTTACTTTCACGTGGTAGGATCTGGGTCATGTCTCTAAGTACCTAGTAGGTACCCTGTTGTCCTTACCGCTGCAGTATTTGTTTACTAAGTGTACTAAGTAGCCTGATCTTTCTTATTCCTCGAAGGTCTTTTTCCCTCCTCCCATCTTCTGTGTTTGCTGTTTGCTCAAATTGTTTAAACATGGAGCTCAATGACAGGCTATTAGCGCTGACTGGAGCCACACATAATGTGGCCACATGTTGTGTAAGCTTCACAACTTGTCTGCTAATTTGCCTCAGGCCTGACCTGAAGTACCCTTGCTAGTCTAGCTCTTAGCCCTTCCCCAGCAGAGACAGACACTCATGCGAGCTCTTATGACACACTGGTGACGTCTTTGATTCGGGGCCAAATCCTGCCTCCCTTTCTGCCGAAGGTTGTGCCATGGCAGTCAGTGAATCTGCCTCAGGAAGAGAAGAGGACAGAGCCAGCTGTGCTGTAAGGATGGGGATGAGGATGAGAACTCTTCCTCTTCTGGTGCAACCCATAAGAAGTGAAAGCCTGTGGTTGAAGCACATCGGATAGGCAGTGCAAGAGGAGCTGCCCTCCTCTGCCTATGGCTGGGTGAATCCCACTGGTGGATCCCTGGGGAAAATACGGTTTCCACAGAAAATCCACAACCTATGAGGTAGTCATGCAGCAGGGGAAGCCCAGGCTGGCAAGCAGAGAGTGCACTCTGTTTCATTCTTGTCATTAGGGTCTCTGATGCCACTCTGATGGGTACAAAAAGGGGGGATATTTTATTTTAGTCAAGTGGGGAAAAAAAACCCAGCCCATTTAGGAAGAAAATGAGGATAATGAAATACATACTGAGGAACTCAGAGAATGTACTTGTATAAATGAACCTAGAAGGATCCAAGACAAAAGTGAAAAGATCAGTGCAGATGTGTGGCACTGGTATCCAAAAAGGAAATCGGTTGGAGAGATGGATTTCAGATGATGAGGTACGTTGATTGAGAGGAGGGTGTGTGGTGGATTAGGCAATAGAATTGATGGGTTGATACAGTTGATCAAGAGAATGGAAATATATAGAGGAAACCTTAAAAAAGACATTGGAAGCCTCAGCAGCAGTGTATAAACAGCATTAAAAAAGGTTGTAAACCTCAGAACAGACTAGAAAAAAGAATATGAAAGTTTTGTGAGGGTGGAATTTAGGAGAAGATGGAATAGTAAAGTTTAGTGAAAATAAGCAAATTTTGAGCAAGAGAAGACAAAAAGCACAGGAGGAAAAAGAGGAAATTCAAAAGACCAGGAGGGAAAGGAGTTGGAGGTTAAAAGGGGAAAGTTTTGTGAATTAAAATCACGGGAGGGGGGAGCGGGGGGAGGGGGGTGAGAATTGAAATGGTACAGAGAAAAGGGTGCAGGGGGAAAGAAGCAGAAATGTACATGCGATGTACATGTCTGGGTTCATCTCTTTATAAATACCATTAAACCTTCTGAAACGTGCACAGCTTTAGAAACTGCAAACCCCAAGATCACCAGCTCTGTTTCAGGTTGGGAATAAATATCCTCACCATAATCATTTTGTGAATGCACTTTCTTATTCATGCGATTTTTAAGTCATAGGCATAACTTTTGCCCCATTTTATTCTTCTCTCTGCATCCTGTCACCCTGAAACACTTCCAATATTCAGTCCTATGAGTATCTCAGAGACTGAGATCCACAACATGCTCTCTTCAGATTCTCGTTCAGCTTTTCCTCATTCATAACCTGAATTTCCTGACATAGTGAGATATGAGTAACAGGGGAGGCTGCATTTTACCCTCAATAAGCTGCTGCAAACATCTTTTCCCATTAAACTGTGATTTTTTTCCCTGAAGATGAAAGGTTGTTTTCAAAAGCATTGTCATGATCTAAGGTTTTTTTTTTTCTTCCCCTTCAGTTCAGTTTATGACCCATATTATGAATGTAGGCTGTAAAACCTTCAGTTGTTACAATGTCCAGAAAGTTTCTGGCAAAGTCATCATCTGTTTCATAAAGGTGAAATTTGCTGCAGACAGATGAATAGAGTTTTTCTAGCTGAGGCATATAATTAGACCAGCAGAATTTTCATGCAAATTCCTCCCTGAGGAATAATGAACAAATATACAGAATTCAGCATGCCATGCCAGACCATGGGCTTAGGACAGATGTTCAAAGGATCTATAAAAATATTGAAGGCAGGCATCTAAAAACAATTTAAAGTTGATGTAGCCAAGTCTGTGACAAAGATCTTGTCCTTCCTTGAAATGCCTGTATGAAGTGTGCAGTGGTCTAATTTACATAGCAAATAGGTGATCTTATTTATATAATAAATCTTAAAAGTTTGAATTAGGAAAGTAAGCTTGTTTCCCTGTGTGCTGTACAAACATGTGTGCTAGAGATGGACCTTATTTCAAAGAATGTACAAGCAGTTAAACAAAAGAGGCAAACAGAAAAGCTGAATACAAGCAAAATATCTTGTTAGTTCCCTCAGAAATAATGGTCCTTCCTCATCATTTCCCCTTACTCACTTCAGCCGTGCCAAAGCTAGCCCTGCCTGTCACTGCTAATGCATACCAAGCATCCTCTGTCACCCACACAGCAAGGATTTAGTTGGGGGGGAGGTGTCTGCTAATCAACAGGATTCTTCTGTGTTTGTTTTTTTTTTTTTTTCCCTTCTGAGAAGCAATTGTCTTTTTCAGGTCTCGTACGAATAATAATAATAAAAAAAGAGTAAAACCAGCATAGCTGAACAAAAACCCTCAAGACAGTTTGGTGTTCTTCCCAAAAATTGAGGCATCTCCTCCTTGAAAAGTTTTGCTTCTGTCTAGTGACATTTAGATGTCTTGCTTTTCCCCATTCAGGTTAGTTGAATGTTAAAACTGATTTTCAAAGATCCTCTTTCTTTTGCCCTAGTAAGCAGAGAACTGACTCAGCATCCCAACAACAATGCATTTAGAGCAGGCATTAGTTTTGAAAATGTTGTTTCAACTCTGTGAGAGACCATGGCAACAAAGATAGGATGAAGACCTTTGAAGAAGCCTCTGAATACTGTTTAGAAGAAGGAGAATGGATAGGAAAACAGAGGGAAAGAGAGTAGGATTCATTTGCTTCTTAGTGATGCTACCATTTTAAGGGGCAGTACTAATTCCTATAATAGATTTCACTCCTGGGCAAAGAATGCTACCGAATAGCCCCGAATGAGTGCCACTTCCCATTGAGATAAAACTGGGGTTTTTTTTCCCCTGTGTTTGTTTTGACAAGTAGATTCTTTTGCTTTATCTCTCTTAAACAAGAGAAGTTTTAAGGCTTAAAGATTTGAGCCCTCTGAGAAATCAAAACTTCAGTCTTTGAGATTGCACTAAGTATATTTACCCAAGATTTATGACAAATCCCAAAGAAGTAAGGAGAATGCTTAATACAATTCAAATAGGCTGGAACTTACCATCTAAATAAGGACTAATCTACTGCCTGCCTGTGTTTCCCTAGGAAAGGACACCACCACTCCCAGTGTAAAACAAAGGAGGACTTTAGGGAAATAGAAAGTCTGAAAATCCTCATAGTCTATTCATGGGTTGTCTCCTTTTAACTGACATTTCAAAAGTTATGCCCGCTCATGACAAATGCACTTTTGCAGGTTTTGCAAGTTTCATTCTTTTTATGATTTTTAGTCCATGCTAAGAAAATCCTATAATACTTTATCTTGCTCTAGCTATAATCATGGAAAAAATTTGATCAAAGGAGACTATTTTAACAGCTGTCTTTCAAGGCAACATGTGCAGCTCTCTTGGCAGCTTCAGCTAGTAAGGTTTGAAGAAAACAGAAGTCTTTGAAAAGTCTTTGCATGTTTGAGGTGTCAAAAATATCGAATATATTGCCCTTGCTTGGTGCTTTCCGGGACCTCAAACCCTGGTCAGGCAATAAAAAAGCTCTGCAGCAGGAACCCTTTATTTTGTTTAAAGAAATTGGAATGATTGCTTCTGTGGTTTGGGGGTTTTTTTGAGTGGCTTTTTCCCCCCCATAATCTGCTTTATCCAGCTATTTGCCATCAGAAATAGAATTTTATTTTCTTGGATAAATATGGTCTGGGATTAGGTATAGAGGAAAAGGAGGGACTGTTGCTCTTTTTGTCAAAATAGAGAAGAAGGACTCCCCTCCCATTACCTTTTCACAGCCAGGGAAATGAACACTTCCATTATGCTGGACAATGTGGAGCAGAAGTAGCAGGTGGTGACTGCTACTAATCAGGAAGTTAAGTAATAGCCATACTTGAGCACTTTCTAAAGGATTACCGTTTATGGGAAGATTTGTCCCCTATCTGGGCACCACTGGAAAGAAAACAGAGTGAGAAAGATGAAAAGGTGCCTATTAGTTACAGATTTTCCATCCCCTCCCCAGCTCCACAAACATACACACACTGCCTGCTGCTCTCCCTTTACTGCCCCAACCTGTTCAAATGACTCCAGCAGACAACTGGTAAACCCCTAAGAACAGATCCTGCACTTAATCCTGCCCCTGCTCCTCCGTTCCTGCTTAAGAAAAACCACCCTTCCCCCCTGCACCCTGGCTGGTGCGCCTGCAGCTGTTGCTTGGCTGATCAAAAGGAACGTGATTCACCTGGGATAGGCTTATAAATCGAAGTCCTCCACTTTTAACAGCACTTATTGGCAGGGAAGGGAAAGGAAGCTATTATTGCCATTTTTACTCTAGAAATTACTCTTTTGTTGTCTGAGAGATGCCCATAAAGTGGCCTAGATTTGTCAAAGAGAGGCAACCCTATACCACAAACCCTTCTACATAAAGTATCACAATGCTAATTCTCCAACATGAGAAAATGGTTTGGATTGGAAGGGACCTTCAAAAAGCCTCTGTTCTATCCCTTGTGCCATGGGCAGGAACATCTCTCACTAGACCATGTTGTTCAAAGCCCTGTTCAACATGATTTTGAACAGTTCCAATAATGGGACACCCACGATTTCTCTGGGCAACCTGTTCCAGTGTCTCAGCACCCTTACTGAAAACAATTCCTTCCTTGATTCCAGTATAAATCTACCTTCTTTCAAACTGGTTCCACTGATTACCAAATGGTAATTATTGGCTTCATTGTTGAAGACAGGAGAAATTTTCCAAATCTTCAGGTAGGTCACAGTGAGTGACATTGTTACAAATTTCTGGTTTTAATGCCTCACACTTTTCTCTGTTCTTACATCAGCAATGACATGTCACCCAGGTATACAGATGCAAAAGTAAACCAAATTTTATGTACAAATCCAAGCCCCAGAACTGCAGAACAAATGAGACTCTTCAGTCTCCTAGGATTTCAGGGGTTGCCCCCAGAACCCAGGGGGGATTAGGAACCCAAGTAGGGACCCAGCAGCTGTCCCATGAAGTTCACTGCTTTTCGTGCAGGGAGGAGAGTAAGTGACTGTTATCCAGCACTGACCTCCATCTTGCCAAGGATTACATATACTTTTGCATGCTTTCTTGAGTTTGTCCACAGGTCAAAACTACCTCAGCAGTAGTTTGGTAGGTTTTGTTTGTTTGTTTGTTTTGGTTTTGTTTTGGTTTTGGTTTTTTGTTTGTTTCATTTTTATGTATGTTGTGTTTTGGTTTGGGTTTTTGTGGAGAGTTGTTTGTTTGGTTTGTATGTTTGGTTTTTTGTGGTTTGTTTGTTTGTTTTTGGTTTTTGGGGTTTTTTTTGTTGTTGGGTTTTTTTTGAGGGGGGAATGTGGTCTAAAAGACTGTGCTAAGTAGGGCTGACATTTTAAAATTTTTGGATCCATACAGGGTATGTAATTCTTTTACAATATGAATTTCAGATTTTTAGGTTTTGCCTCTGAACTGATGTGATTAATATAAATTGCATATGACCCCTTGGACCTTGCTATACTGCCAGCATGTCCTGGAAGTATGAAAGAATATCCTAAAGAACACCAAGTACAGAGCCCTCTGAATTTGCCACAACTCTTCCAGGACAAAACCTTCTTTTAAACACTGTTTGTTCCAGTCATTTCAGTACCACTGTTCGCTTTCTTATCTGTTGACATGGAGGCTTAGCTTCCTCAGAACATTTTTGTCTGAAAGATCATTATTTTCTTTTCCAAGCATCCCATGAACAGACCAATTGTACTTCATCAATTTTAAATTTTGACCATCTGCCAATTGCTTTCAAATCTAAAGCCAATCAAAATTCAAGGAGATTCAGAAAACAGTGAAAGAGGAGCACATCCACTTCAAAAAGGTTACCCAACTGTTTGTTGTTGTTGTTTCATTTTGTCTCAGGCTTTATAATGATGGCTTTCAGGATTTTTGCTCTGTTTATGTGTCCTTGTTTAAAAGTCAGGGCTGTGCCTGCCCTTCCCCAGGCTACAGACACACAAGTGGGCTGCTGTGCAGTTCATCACTCGCATTCGAGCCTCTGCTCACTCTGAAGTCTGGTCTGGTGAATAATTGCCAAGAAAGATGCCTTCCACGCTGATGTGGAGGGACTTCGCTTTCACAGCTGCTGTTTATCGTAAATAACATGGCTTGGAAACATCGCACAATGTCTGTGGGTTTTTAGAGGCATCTAATTTTGCTTGTTTTAACAGACTACAGATAAGCCTGATAGTTACAGATATTTCATGAGTAAGACTCTAACCTAACTGTATGTCAGGGAAATAATAAATACTGTTAGTACCTAGAATAACCAAGGTCCAGTGCTACTTAGCTTATCAGGACTGAAATAATTTGTGCTATAAAACCTCTGGCATCAGTAGGATCCCAGAAGGATGAGTTTGCTGAAGTTTTCTTCCAGAAATTGGAAAATTCTACAGATATATTAAACTATGTAAAAATCTGTTGCGCACCTCAGGGTGCAGCATTTTTACTGACCACAGGGTCTATATATTCTGAGGTCATCACCTGCATGAGCAGGCTTGCCGACCTTTTTGGTCACCAGTAAACCTTCCTTCTACCAGTAGGAGGCAGGGGCAGACAGCTTCCTCCTTTACAGTGACACCCTGATTTCCATGCTCTCCCATTTTGGCATCCTACTGAGAAGCTGAAAAATTAGTGCTTCCCTGTGATGACTTGGTCTTATTTTTCATTACCCAAACTAAGACAAAAACATTTCACATGAGCAGCTTTCATATCTTCAAACCCACTAGTCTTTGTAGTTGTGATTGCTTTGTTATACACCAAGCATTTCTGTGCTATTCACTTGAGACTGAAAACTTTAGAAAAATACTGGGTTTTGAAGTTTTGAAGAGTGACTTTCTTCCTCCTGTCAGCAATAGGAATGGATATAAGGTATTTTGTTTGTAATGGAAAAACAAACAGTAAAAAGTTATTGCTATTCATGTAAATGTAAGACAGGCTTTTTCCATATTCTTCATGTTAAATAAAAGAGTTTGGCAATAGATGGAAGACTAACATTACTAGCAGTTTAATAATGAACAGTACAGAAAATGAATGCTACCATTGCTACGGTAGTTGAAGGTGAGAACAAAGCCTTATGTGGGTTCTTCTTGGGGCCCTAGAAAATAAAAAAACTGAGGCAAATGGGTTCATTCTGTGCCCCATGTGCTTGGAAATTGGCAAGGCAAAAGAAGAGCTAGGAAACAGTACCAACTGTGATAAGTCAGTTTTTGTACACAGAAGGCATGCATACGTGCTGAAGGAGTGGAATCAAAACAGAAAATTACTTTTCAGAAACTGGTTTAAGCCATAGACTCCATCTGTGTCCTTAAGGAGAGGAAAGAAGAGCCACAGCCTACTGCTTTTCTTCTGCCAAACTTGAAATGAGAAATGTTGCCCAGGTGCCAGTGTCTTAGGAAGAATTTCTAGGCTGTGAAACTCAGCCTCAAGAGACAGGAGATTAACTTAAGCTGCAAGGAAGAGTCTACGTCTCAGAGAGGGCTAAATTGCAACTGTACTTCACTCTCGGATGTTCCCAGGGTGTTGCCTTCAGCTTCTCTCCAGTCAGTGCACTGGTGGTTGCAAGTTCTGCTCAGGTACTCCTAATTTTCCATTTACAATATGTTACATTATTTTCTGCAGGAACTATGGTGTCCAACTCAGGAATTTAACTCTGGAAAACATAAGCTGGAAGTTATGAGTGGCAAAGAAGAATATAACTTCTGTGGTTCAGGCTGTAAGACAAGGTAGATCTGCTGTGACTGTCCATGGTTCATTTTCCTAAGAAGTCAGTCTCTCTTCTTAGTGTTTTCCTAGTGTTGAAAAGCTGAAAAGAGAAATTGTGAAAAAGTACAAAATACCTAGGAAAATGAAGGGCATATGATTTCAGTTGTAGCTTAATTTTTAGTACTATAAATGAAATATGAATGTTCGCAAAGTACTTAGTAAGTAAAAGTATTTAATAAGTAAATATTTCTGTATTTAAGCTGATAGTTTGTGGGGTGCTGTTTTGAAGTGCTAAGGTGAAAAAATTACTAAACTGTAAAGTGCATAAGTGGCCTAAAAAACACCCAGAAGGAAACATTCTTGTTTGTTTATTTCACTGCTGGGGTTCTGCGCTCTTGTTCTCCTGGGAGAGCTCCTTCCCTTCCCTATTGCTGTCTCGCAGGCTGTTGGTAGCATCATTAAACACAATAACATAGTTCAGACAGAATAGCCATGAAGTGCCAATTGCAGCAAAAATCACATATGAATTGTGAAAATCACATCTGTAATGTGCAGGGAAGGGTTCTTGTCTAGCTGTGTTGCCAAGCTAACCAATAAGATATACAGCTATATTTTTAAATGCAGGACTGTTTTTAATCAATATTCAGTGTATCCTTGATAAACAATGTTTTGCAATATCTAACCTATAAAGGGGATATTATAAATATATTAATTGTAATTGTATGAGAAATCTTAGCCTACTTTTACTTTGTATATATAAAAGTATATACAAAATATACTTTTAGATGCTGTTTGGGTAGTTACAAGTATGGCATGTCTGATGGTGATGCACAATGTGGCAACCTCTCAGTATCCGCACCTCACAAAAAAAGTGTGAATCCTACACCTACAACCTTAATTGAAGTTAAAGTTTGCTAGCCCGCATGGACCACCAGTATCATCTAAAGAAGAAAAAAGGAGCAAATGTTTAAGTCATTGAGCATCCCACCCACGCTTCTGCCCATTAGTTCCACTCAGCCTGTACTAACACTGCAGTTGTGCATCAGCAGTGTGCTACAACCATCTGGCTAACCTCAGCAAGACATGTGGGCAGCTTATCTTCAAAGATGAATACCAGCTTTTAGCAACAGCACTAACAGCTGTATCAAGCAGAAGAATGGAAAATAGATCTCCTAAGTTCATCTTCTTCTATAAAGGACCAAATGACCTGGGGCTGACAGTGCCATTTTAAATGAAGACACTTGGTCAGATTTGCCTGTACTTCCCCTGTTTCCTGAAAAATGTGCTATACAGCTAGTTAAAGAGCATCAATTATGATGTGAATCTGTAGGATATATTAGCAGATGAATATTTTTTCCTTGCTTAGTGGAAGTGAGGAATGCCCTATGGAGATAAAAGATGGGAAAATTACTTATAACAGTTCATATGATTTTTAGCAGTCTCTTCCTAATAGGCACTACATAATTACTGTGAGCTGTTTTGGAGATGTCTCCTTTAACTCTCACAAGTGTACAACATTTTATAAAAAAAATTGGACAGAGAGGTATTTTTATTTCAAGTCAAGACCATTTAGCCTGTCCAGCAATGAAAAGTGTTGCATTGCTTCCTGCTTACCTGTTGTGAAACTAATGTGTTCCAGAAAGGATAGAGTTACCCGAGCATCTGAGTTCCTGCAAGTAGGATGAGGGTGAAGTACTTTTTAATTGTTTTGACTCTACAAATGATGCAAAATCAAGTGCATGGAGAAAAGATTTGCATATCAGGAAGTGTGCTGCTTCATTCATCACCCTAAGAAAGAATCGTGAATCATGCATACAAACTAGATTTGATTCTTTCTGCCTCTTGGCCATGATATTATTTTTCCCTTTTCATTTTATGTGAAACAGGAAATTACTTGTTGTCTCCTTTAAAAGAGTACCTTCATCTCATCTGCCTTGTTAAATGATTCTGTAAGAATCACAGAATCACAGTATGGGTAAAGTTTAGAAGGGACCACAGTGGGTCATTTAGTCCAACCTCTCTGCTCAAGCAGGGTTACCCTAGAGCACATTGCACAGGATTGCATCCAGGTGGTTCTTGAATATCTCCAGTGAGGGAGATTCCACAACCTCTCTGGGCAGTCTGTTCCAGTGTGTGTGGTCACCCACTCAGTAAAGAAGTTCTTCCTCATATTCAGGTGGAACTTCCTGTGCATAACTTTCTGCCTGAGCCTCGTGTCCTATTGGTTGGCACCACTGAGAAGAGCCTGGCTACAACCTCTTGGCACCTTCACTGTAGATACTTATAGACATTGATGAGGTCCCCTCCGAAATCTCTTCTTGAGGTTCAGCTCCTTCAGCCGTTCCTTGTAAGAGAGTTACTCCAGTTCCTTAATCATCTTTGTCACCTTCTACTGGACTCACTCCAGGAGCTCCATGTCTCTCTTGTACTGAGGAGCCCAGAACTGGATGCAACACTCTGGATGTGGACTCACTAGGCCTCATACCCCATGACTGAAGTCAGGTTCTCTGAGCTGCTACACTAGGGCTGAATAGAGGTGTAGGATAACCTCCCTCGACCTGGTGGCAATGCTCTTCCTCATGCACCTCAGGATACCATAATTATCCTTATGAAAGTAAAGATGACTCTATAGTAAAGGTGCTGAATGTGTGGTTACAGAGAATGCAGAATAGTCATATTTAAAATAAAAGTAAAAATGCTTCTCACTTTTTAAAGGGGAATGCCAGTCATCTGCATGTGTCTGACTGCAGTATCATATGCTCCTGAATGGACTGTAGTGTTGTGATCTCATAGTGGTTTTACAATTGCTTGGTCAGCCACCCTACAGAAATGTACATGCAAATGGTGTTTCCAGAGACAAACTTAAAAATAGATAATTATATAGGTTAGCAGAGTCCTTGCACATAAACAAGAAAAAGAAGATGAATGTTCATAATACTTTGCTAAGTGATTCCTTTCATCTCAACCTGTTCCTTTTCTTCCAAGCTCAATTATTAGCCATACACATGGCAACTACAGATATATAACTGTGTGCTAGGAAGATAAAGGGCAGGTAGAAAAAAATTCCTCTGATCTTTTCTTATCTCCCATCTGCAGGGTGTCCTGGAAGAAGCAGATGAAATAAACAAAATACACAGATCCGCCTCCAGACTGTCTTTCCACAGTCATGACTATCACCAGGCTCTTACTGATGTTTCCCTAAGAAACCATGTCTAGCTCACACATCCCACATTCAGTATCTCTGCTGTGATAATGTACTTTTTTTTGTTTTTGACTGAGAATACTCTTCACCCCACACCTTCAGTAACTAACCACACAGCTTTTTAGACAGTTTGTCCAACTGTACGCTGACAACCTTTTACCTCTCCCCTTTCTTCCAACATCACTTGTTCTCCCACCACTCCTAACGCCACTTCATTATATAAGACCCTCCCTCTCCTTGGTTGCTTTGAAAAGGTGCATCAGGAACTGAACCCAGCTGCTTCTTGTTTCAGAGGTAATTGCCAGCATTTCCACAGCTGCTCCAGGGATGGGCTGAGGTTTTAAATGGCTGGTGGCAGGGGCTGTTTTTCTTTCTTTCTTGTGCACAGTTTCTGATCTTATATACTGATACCTACTGGCAAAGCAAGGAGTGCCTCAATGGTGATGTGAAAATGCCTTGGTCCTAAGCACAGCTTCTTTTTTTTCAAAAACCAGGAAGGGATTCATCACGCCTCCACCAGAAAAGGTACAGATTAAGGGCTGGGTTTTATTGTGAGGTGTATATGCTAACTTGTAATCAGACACACATGCTGTATTTGTTCAGAAGGTTGACTTGCAAGTGATTTTAATAATTCAACTTGCTTTAGCAAACTTTTGGTCACATGTGGAAATAGAAGAGACAATTGAACCTTACCTGAATAGCACTGGGGAAATGGCTCCCTGATTATCAATGTATGCTATATGGTTTAAGTTGCATATAGTGTGTTGAAAGAACTACATCAAAACTACAAAGCCAAGCAGTCCAAAGATTGACTTAAATTTGCATCATTTGGCTTCTAAATGCATACTTGCTCTGGTGCTTTCCAGTGATTTATTATTACATACTGTTTATTTTCTACCTTGTCCTTGCTCAGAACACTAAAAAAAAAAAAACTTTAAGCTGTTTAGCATGAAATTTTGTTTCACATCAGAACTTCAGAGACAAAATCTGGTGCTCCCAGAAATGCTCAGTAGTTTTAACTGCGATTGTCATTGCTCTTGCACTTATCTTATTTGTGACAGCTATTTTACCATGGGACTCTGCTGCACTTCTAGAAAGCACATCCCATGCACTAAAGGGAAGCCAGGATCCTGTGGATTAAAAGTCAAGACTGTCAGTAGATATTGACTGCAACAGGAAGATTAAAGTGTCTAAATGATTCTGTATTAGAAATGGCTTGTGGTCTGCAGATTTAGAATATGGACAAATCTGTTGTTTGACTCTGTATCCTTGGCCAGCAGAAATCTTGGCCAGGACAAGGGATGCTGCAGGGTATGCAAAGAAGCTTTTCTTATCCTGAACTACGTGTACATCTGCAGCTGCTGTCTTTGTCTATTTAGCTTTGTAAAAATAAAGATAAAGTAACCTTCATCTGCGGACAGATAAAAGACTTTCTCTGAGTCTTTCATTCTTAAAGTCTAAATCTCAGGGAGTTCATGGTGTAAGAGCCATAGTCAGAGGTTTTGAGGGATCATACAGTGCAGTTAGGGTGCTATTACACCTCAAGGTAAGCTGAATCAACAGAGCTACAAATGTGCCCTGTTGTAGATGGAGGCTGGTGTCTGCCTGTCTTGGGGCTGGGAAGTGGGAGAACTTTTTTTCTGTTGTTTTGTGAGAACCATGAAGAGCAATTCTCCTGCAGTTCACTGGTCTGACATGGGAAGAATTAGCTTTGCAATTTTTCTATTTCACTTCTGACTTTGTCCTGATTACTAAAAAAAAAAAAAAAAAGCAGGGCAGGTTTGATTGTTGGAGTTCAATGTTCCTAAGGGAATGGTATTTGGTTGAACACAGCAGAACTAAGCATGCTCTGAGAAATGGTTTGATTAGAAGGAGTTAGTGAATACTAAAGAGTTGCCATGGATCATTTTCTGGAAAACTGATATGCCATTCTCAGTCACAAATAAAAAAACTTATAGGAAGTCAGAAAGATGCATTAAAGACCTGCTCATGTCCTTTTGTGTGTTAACTGAAAGGTGTTTGATATACTCAGTTTTTATGGCATGACACGGTGGAGGTGTCTATGCATTTAAATATCACAGCACAGTCAGCTGACTGCTAATTTTACCAGTTTGAAGAATGGACCCTGATAGCAAAGTGCAGTAAGTTTAGTGAGAAATTCTGATATGGGAAGGGTTTTTGTTGGTTGGTTGGTAGGTTGTTTTTTTGTTTTGTTTTGGTTGGGTTTGTTCAGTTTTGTTTTTCCTTTTAAAATAGTCTCTTTTAGTCTCTTATCTTGTGGTCTCTGTTTTTCTCTTAATACCTCTGTGTATTGGTTTGCCTGCTTTGGAAAAGAGAAGGGTAAAATCTGTGTTCATGCATGTAATTTATCTCAAATAGTGAATAGTAAGAAATTGACTTCTAGTCATTGACTTCTAGTGATTATTACCAGTTCTCTATGTATGAACTTCTATGGCCTCAGAAAGGAATATTTTTTGCAGATCCCTTAATTCTTAGTGGCTTGTGACTGTGTAATTCTGTTTTATTTTCACAATAGCACACAAAATTGGTATTGAAGTCCTGATATTTGTTGCATTGATGCATCTGTACCTTTTTGTACTGGAAGCTTTTCCAGGAGCTGCACTTTAGTGTAAGCTTAAGCATTTCTGGAATGGATAGCAACTACCTGCTTTTTTTATTTTACATTGATCCAGAAATGGTCTGCCTGGCACTGTGGGCAGGTGCCTTACCATTTATTATTTGAGGAAAAAAGGGAGTATGTACTGCCTGGTTTTAGGACTGCATCTTTTTAACTTTCACATCCCTCAGAGTATTTTTTTCCTCCCAGTCACTGGGAATGTAGTCTGGTAGCATCTTTAGTTGTTGTATGTGAACTTGCTGCTTTGGGATACTTTAACAGATAAAGTAGAATGAATTCTTCAGTAGGTGAATGGGTGTATTCTATGAAGTGAATTTATTTTAAAAATCCCTTTTAAGTCTAGATCATTTAAACATAACTTATGTATTTAAGTTGGTACAAACCAGTGGAAATTTCATTGCTGTTTGTATGTATCTAGGTCACAGCATAATGTAGCACTCAAGTTTCCCTTCTAGCTGATTATTTTTAAAGACTCCAGCTAAAGTTTTAAAAGTTACTTTTCAAACTATGCTTTAATGGTCTTCTTTTATACTCTTTGAAACTTTACCCAAGAAGTGCCAATACTGTGAAAAAATAGGATTATGCATTAGTCTTATCTATAAGCCCAGGGTAAAGTAAATCCATAGGAATATCTAGTATCTTATCATCTACTGTCCATGCATCTGTGTGAATTACTCTACTTGAAATAAAAGGCTTCTTTTCTCCAGACATATGCAAATTCACCGCTGGGGAGAAAATAGAATTAATCTCCAATACCAAAACATGAGTAGATGAACTCTGAAGCACAGTGTGCATTTGTCTAGTAAGTAATTCTTAGGTAAATGCCTATTTGGGAATAGTGTAGAAAACTACAAACTGAGTAAATGTACTCAGATTCTCCTGTTTTTGAAATAAATTACTTCCATATGTGTTCTACCATTTCTAGGTGGACCTCCTGAAGCTATTCCAGTATAATTCACTTCCAACTTATATAATACAGTAAAAATATCTCATCTGCTAGTATATGTCCAAACTGACCCAGAATTGCACATTCAGGACCACTTTATAAGGAAAACTTGGCTGAGCGAAGAGAAACAGATGTTTCCTGCCTAGTAGCATGAAGTGAGTTAGTGTGTTGGAAAGCCAGCTGAAGTTACTGGAAGGACATCCAGGATTGCAGTTGCTATGATATTCCCTCCAAGCAGCTTCAGGGCTAAAGATTTTGATTTTCAGCAGCTTTAGAAGGGGGCCATCATCCCCTGCAGACAATTGCAAAAGCAGAATGCAAAAGGGGAGATGAGGATTACTAGGTCAGGAATCAGCAACAAGTGGCTGTGTGTATATGGGGTTTTGGTCTCAGCTACTGTCAGTACTTGGGGACTCACCAGACGGTGACATGGACTCTTGGGTGCTTCAAGCACAGTGGCTCAGGTGCCTGTGCTGTTGGGATACTGTGTTGTGGTGGCTTATCAGCTGCCAAGACCTAAGTGAACTTCCTTTAGGCTACCTCGTGTGTCTCTCCCTGATTGGAGGCATTCTGAGAGTCCTTGAAAGTCCAGACTAAGGCATCTTGTAAGAACCTGAGAGTGGGGGTGTGTTTGTAAATACTGTAAAAGGCCACCAATTTCTCCAAAATGCGAGGCAGCTGTGGTCTCTCCTGTGGCTATATGTTTTCTTCTGCATAGTAGTTTCCCTTTGTAGGCTGCTTATTTTTTTTTTTCCTTCTCCTAAGGCGCTTTTTACTTCTTGTGGACTGCTGTTAATATCCTAGTTTTCCAATTTCATTTTACAAGCTAGAGTTTCTGGAAACTGAGGTTCAAGCCCCTTATGTATAGCACAGGTTGAAACTGGGGAATCCCACTTGCATGGAGAGCACCACAGAGCCACTCCCTATAAACTCACTCTGTAACATTTCAGAATGTACAAAAGAATATTCAGACTTCCTCAGGTAATATGGGAAAACTTAATGAGGCAACAAGACATGGAGCTGTGCAATTGTCCTGGAATGTCAAAAGGCTTGTTTTTCATCCCTACTTTTTATGACTATTTCTGTATTTTATTACATGAATAATTACAGAAAGATGATCCTTTATTTACCATCGGATTTATTGCTTAACTTCAAGAAGCCTATGTAGCTTTTCTTTTTTTTTTTTTTTTTTTTATCACAGAGGGAGATTTTGCTCCAGATTATTTCTGTGTCACACTAGTGCTGAGGAGTGATGGGTTCAAAAGAGGTAAATCTTGGTTTCATCGGTGCTCTGTATGCAAACAGAATGACTGGTGCAGTTTGGAGTTCTTTCCTGAAGGCAGCATGCAGTAGGCTGGCTGCTGGAAATGGGAAAAATGAGTAGAAAGATAGTGGGTAGATTAGCACCCTACAACCACTGTTTGAGTAGATTTCTTATGTTTGGGCTTTCTATTGATTTTCTGTTCCACAGGGTTTCCTGAGAAAGATTTTACAAAGCAAAACTGAGGAGGGGAGGGGGGATGATTAGTGCTGTGGCTTGCAATTGTACTTTGAAAATGGTGACAAGAAAAATTAATAGAGTGCGTTTGTTACACAGTCTCCATCCAGAATAGTCATCTACTTTGAGTTTTGGGTATTATTTTATTAGAAGTAAATTTTGATTTTATAAAGCACTCAGGCAAGTATTATTTTCACTGATTTGTGGTCAGTGTTTCTAGTGTTAAGAGGTGAGCAAACAAGTACATGGGGAAAGTTGCTCATTGCAACTATGCTACATTGAAACTAAGTCTGATTTAGGAATAAAAATAGGGTTTTTTTTTTGTTTTATCTGTGAACACTGGAGTGTATTTGCATTAGTCATGCTACTGCATAAGGAAGAGGAGGTTACAGTTGGGAGATTGCTTAGTGGGATTAAAGGACTGGGAAAAAGTTATTTTTAGATTGAAGTATTCTGTTTTTTCAATATTCTGTCTGGGCAAGAAAACTGGAAACTAACTGAACACTAGGAATTCATGAAGAGAAGGGGCAGCTTGTAACATCCTCATGGGACTGATGAAGTTTGGTGAATTGCTACCACTCATTTTATTTGTTTGAGTTTCTAGGGAAGGTCAATAGATGTGAATGCAGTTTTAATGGGCTACAGCTCTCCACTGCTGTTATTCCCTATGTGCACATGACCTTGAGGTCTCCCACCCCCGTAGCAGAGAGTTAGTTGCCTCTGAGTTAGATGATCTGTGCAACTCCAGAACAGTCCTCTCTTGCAGATTTCTCTCTTCAACTATCATATAAAATAGGTGAGAGAAGATGGGACATCTTTCAGCTTATTGATTAAGAAAGGGGTGAGGGAGCAAATGGGAGGATAGGAAAGTACAGACCTTTATTTCTAACCCTGACTTTTCAGTAGTGCAGTGAGAAACTGGATGCAGTAGATAGCAGTTTTAAATTTATAACAACAATGGTAAGCTTGGAGTGATACAAATATAATAGAAATTCCTTACAGCTAACTTCTACTTAAAGAAAACCAGTGTAGAGGAAAGAATTGTCAGTTGACTTCCATTTCCAAACCTTGAGCTATGACTGTGATTGCACAGACACTTGTTCTCAAAACAATCTTGTGTACAATTACGTAGGTCCATCAGAGTCTGTTTTCTGCTTCTAATGTTCAAGTCAGTAACGGAAGACATTGGTGGCTTTTCTTAGTAAAAGTTTGTATTTGGTTGAAACCCACTGTGCTTACTCCTGCAGGTTTATTCCCAGAAATTTCTGTAACATATAATCTCAGTATTGACAATACAGCTGCTACCTTGACAGATTGGTGGTGGCTCCTTTTTGAAAGCCATTCTCTGGCTGGCTGGGGTAACTCTGGTGCTCTCCAGCTGTTCTCTGCTACCATTTCCTAGGGTGTGACAGCTCTTCTTTGGTAACTCCAGAGCTTATTTCTGTATTTTGATTCCTGAAACTTCTTAAAGCACTTCTCACTTCTGTCCATAAGACTGCTGAGAAGATATTTCTAAAACAAGGCCAGAATTAATTTTTTGAATTCTTAAATATTCCAATGACTCTTCTAATAACTTGTTTTTGTTGGCATGATAAGTATCTACATAACTAGAAGGGAAAGTCCCCATCTGAACTCTCCTGGGCTGTCTGACCCCCAGTGCACACTGAGACTCGTACAATACTTCTCAGTGGAGTGTGCAGCAGCTTTCTTAGAAGTTCATTGATGCTGTGTGGGATTTGTGTCATCCGTCTGGATGACAGAAGTGACACTTTAGGTTGTCAATATTGCTGCTGGTGTTTTTGTGGAGGTAAGGATACAAGCCCTGATTCCACTTTAAACTAGTGGCAGTGGCCATGAGGGTCCATGGGACTGTGGTGAGGGAGTTGCGTAGAACGCGGCTTCAGCTTCATGGGGCAGCTGTTGTCCAGTCCTTTCCACATGGGCTGGGGCACAAGGGACCACTTCAGCCCAGCTCACATGGATTCAGGTATGGTGAAACTCTTCCAGCAGCTCAGGAGAGCATGCTTATGAAGGACAGAGTGGTGGGAGGAGGAAAGGGCTGTCTAGCAGAAATTTTGCTGTTAAAAAGATATTAGTGAAGGAAATGAAAGTTTTTTATTACACAGGTCACATGAAATCATTAAGTCCTATGCAACATCTGCATTACACATCTCTAGAGCCATTAGGGTTCTGGTCACTTAACATGGTATTAATCCTGCATTATTTAGGAACAGCTTAAACAGAAGATGTAGAGTGTTACATTTATGACAGTTATATAAGTCCTCCAGCAGATTACTGCAGTTAAATGAAAACTGCTGCCGCTTAATCAAGCCAAAAACCTGCAAAATAATTTGAGGATTTGTCATAATTATGATGACATTAAGTAATTCCTGTTTGTTTTTATTTCTTTGAAAATGAGATTGAAGTATCACGCCTTACAAAGATGGCATATCTAGCTGCGTGACTCCCAGGTGCATGAATTCTGTTTGTCTGCTAATCCCTTGCTGGCTCTGGACTTTTTTGGCAGCTAAACATGTCCTGGGGTGCACTGTAATAACAGGCAGCTGTCCTTTCAGCTCCATTGAAAAAGGAGGTAATATGGCAGAGAGCATTTGCTTTCTCCCAGATCCATTTCTTATACTTCCCTAAATTGATTCAAGTAACTGCTCTCAGCTGATGAAGTACTTTGTGTAGAACCAGGATGGATTTTTCAGGAACAAACTTACAAATTATTTGAGAAGGCAGTGTGCAGTAGTTTTTAATTAAAGCACTTGTAAGGGATTGATGTGTTTGTATGGAACAATGGCTGTTTGTTTCAATACAGTTGAATGTTCTCACTGACTTTAATCTGGAAGAAGGCTCTGTGCAATGATGAACAGACCTTTTTGGATTCTGGCTTTTCATCTCTGCCCCAGTCATCTTGTCACTAAGGGGACTGAAAATGAAGAGCGTATCTAATGAGGTGTTGAGTTTTCTGCCATCATTCTGGCTTGAACTTCTCTGCTTGAAGCACCCATGTGAAGTAGGAAGTGCCCAAGGCTAATTGGAGGAGTTTAATGTTTTGATATGTCTAGATGATAAGTGTTGCAAGGAGATACTTTTTTGAAAGGCTAAGTACTCTGAAGTTAACCATCGTGGGTTGCATGAAATCGGTCTTTTAATTTATGGATGTTAAGTAGCTAATCATGATAACAAAATTTCTCCTCAAATAAATCCTTTTATTAAAAAAACTATATCCTTATCTTTGCTTTCACTCATAGATACAAACAAAAGTCTTCTAAGTGAAGAAATTGTGACTTATTTGCAAAAGAGGTTTCCACATCCCAGTCCACGTGGCTTTTATTTGTCTTTCTAAATCTAGCTATATTCTTTTGCACTGAATGCATTATCCCCTGGGCTGTACCTGACAACTTTTGTGAAGTTATATGTGAATCCAGCTCATCTCCAGGGCTGCAGCATAATTACTGCCTTCTTAGGCCTGTACATGGCTAAACTACTGCTTTAAGTACTCTTGGATCACTAGGATGTAAACCATCTGATGAATTGTTGCTCAGTGTTTATCCTTTTATCAACTCTTTTGATGATTGTGCTTTTATCAGTTTACTGCTCTTATCTAAGTGTTTTGGGTAGGATGGTGTTCAGTATTGTTTTAAGCTATAGTTGTATGATACCTGGTGTCTGTAAGGCAATTATGTCAACCCTATGGCTTTTCATTAGAAAGCAGTTCTATCTTTTAGAAATGAAGGGCTACCTTGATATAAAATTGATTTTTCATGGGCTTGATTTTGTTCTGGAAGGTTAAGAGAAAAGCAGTGTAGTATTTCTTCACCCAGATGTTTAGGACTATTTCTCTCTTTTTTTTTTTTTTTTTAAATTTTATTCCTTCTAACCTAAGTTAACTGGTGCTCAAGGTTTAAAAAATAGCACCTTGTAAGCATACCTGTGGGCAGGATATGATTCACAAGAGGGACGGAGTGGGATTTCAGCCAGGTCTGATAAACTGGTAGAGAAGGGAAATACAGCTGGCTTGCCAGCTACTGAACTCCCTGAAGTTTATTTAATCCTGATGTCAGGCACTCTTTCCAATGTGGGCAAACAGCCCATAATGTAAACTCTGGGGATGAAACTGAAATTGGTGGTCACTTGCATGTCTTGCAGCATGAAAACAAACTTGTGGTTAAAGCATTTGTCAAGGGATTATGAAGGTCTAAGGTTGAAAGCAATGATCTTTTAGGAAAAAATAACTAGCATCCTCTTAGTAGAAAACATGTATAGCTGCTCTGCTCAACACTGACAGTGCATATATTATGCCTTATATACCTTATAATGAAGGAGTCAGACCCTTGGTGGTGTAACATGACTCTTCAGGCTTCCATGCAGCACTACCAACTCACACCACCTGAAGGCACAGTCCATTGCCTCCTAATAAACGTGGGTCTGGCATGGGCTGGGGAGCAGGTTTCATCTTTCTAATAGCACCATATCAGGCCACTTGCTAATGGTACCTTCATCTGATGAGAGACTGAAAGACAACATAATTCATTTTTGGATAGGAAAGATGTCTTGTACTAGCTAGCTGGTTTCCAGCCATGGGGTAATGAATTCTTGATGCTCCTGAAGCAAGGGGTATGTTTTCCCCTCCCATCATGCAGACAGCCTTTGAAATCTGCTTGTAACTCTGCCTGTGGCTCAAATGTGAAGTTGAAACTCACTTTTTGTTTGAGAGTTTGTTTCCATTTTGTTTTGGCAAGCTTTTGCAGGAGCTGAAAAACAACTTGAGAAAAAAATATACCTGAAGCTGTCAGGAATTTGGTCTCTGTATGAAATGGGGCCAAGGAGATCCTAGGTACCTTAAACTTGCATGGGTCAGTATAAAACCTCCTTAGTAACATGGGCTGAAACGTCTCAGTGTTTGAGTCTTGCTCCTGCATGAACTGGAGCTCTCTGGTCTTCAGTTTTGCAGTTCAAGATTGCCAGAAACCTCACAGTGAAATGTGTGATGCTGCTGTTCCCAGCTCCAATACTTCAATATTGCTGCTGTTCCCAGCTCCAATACTTCATCATACAAACAGGGAGCAGGTCAGATGAACTTCTTGGCATTTTTCCTCAGCAGAGTAGCTGGCAGCAGTGGTGGCAGTGGGTTTGAGACTGAGAAATAAGAATAAGGATTTCTTGCTTCTTAATTTATTGTGGCTATTCATGCATAGATGCTGGTCAAAATCCACCTTGGACTTTTCATATCTTTTCAGACTACTCAGCAAGACTGCATACGGTTGTTAATTTGTTGATACCGTGTTTTGTGGCTCTTTGGAATTTGTGAACACATTTCAGCTTGTTTGCACAACTGCTGGTGGAAATGTTAGATCCATAAAAACTTAAATGCTTTAAAGTTCATGGATCTTGTTTCAAATATCCCAGCCAAGCTTCAGTAAAAAACATTTCCTTTTAGCCATTGTGTTTTTCAAACTATCCCCTCAAAGCACATGTATAATGCTATGATTCCTCAGTGCATTTTCCCCAGATGAAATATAAATATTTTCATATCAGTTGGGTGTGACAGCTGTAAGAGAAGACCGAGATAAAAATAAATGGCTGCCCTTACTGTGAAGATTTGTTACAGCATGGAGCTTTCTGTTGTGGCAGAATATTGCAGCACTGTTGCGAGCAGTTGATACTGCTAACGTGAATGTTTCCCTCCCAAATCATACTATTGAAGCTGAAATTCAGCCAGAACAGAACCTAGCCCAGTGCCCTAATGACCAGCATGTCACAGCTTGTCTAGAAATCAAAGCGTTAATGTTCAGTCCAAAGGCAGCACCTTTGGCAGCGGTGCTGTGAGCCAGCGCACTGGGTGACTTGGTGCTGGCATACAGGGAAGAATGCTTTTCTAGTGAAATGCTGGGTTTGGCAGTGCCCACAAGCATGCAGCACCCTGTTTAGTTTATGGGTGCTGAGATGATTATATCAACTGCCTTGAAATTCTGGTTAGCAGTGCTTGATGGTGGTCTCTTGAACTGGCTGTCTGCATGTTTCCAGCTGTTGACTGCATTTGAGACAATTGAAAATTTGTGGATGTCTTCCAATTATTGCTTATCTGTGTAAGACGAGGTTCTTGTTGCCAAAACAATGTACTGGGATCCTGAACAAATAGAGATGTGGTCTGTGCAAAAGGGGTGGGAGATTTCTGTAAATCAGGGAGTTTTATTAAGATGCTGCCCAAATACTATATAATATAGTATTGTATAATATATGTAATTGTAGTGCTGGGATGGTCATGAATAATACCTAGATTCGGTTGTTTGGCTATTGGTGTTTGGTGTTATTGGCTCTTACTGCTTTTTATGATCCACTCTGTGGATTACCCAGTTACAGAACTGCTCAAAAGCCCTCTTGATTAAAAATTTTATTTCTGCCAATGTTTTCCCTAATGCGCAATGCATTTTACCTTCTTACAATAAACAGAACATTTGTAGTTTTCTGTTTTCTGGACTTCTGTCAAGCATAAAGTCTTCAACAAATGCAGAAAGTGACAAAGTTGTCCTGTATTTTGATTCAAGCCCACTTTAAACAAACAACAACAACAATCAAAAAAGAAAATACTGGTCCTTGCAGGTTCTGAGTAGCACAGGGATCTGTCCATTCCTAAGAGGTTCAGGGGTCCCTTTTGCCAGGCTTTAGGTTTCTGCTTTTTGGCAGAAGAGGTGTAGCCTTTGAAGGCCTTTTGATGTGCTAGTTCTAGTGTGAGCCCTCTACAGTTCTTTAAGAAGGTTGTCCAGGTCGTTTAAATTGCCACTATCTAAGTTGCCACTTGCCAGTTGATGGAAGCCAGAAATAACACTTAACTGAGTGAAGTTGCTGGAGACATGCTTCACAGAGGTAACTGCCTGATTTCAATTCTCCTGCTATTCCTCTCCAATTAACTGCTTTCAGCATCAAAAGAAGTATGAAGATGCCAAGCCAAATTTATCTGCCTGTGTGACTCCAAAGACATATAGCAGTCTGGTATCTGACATTGGGACCTCTGGGCCAGAAGTTTAAAAATGGCAGTGACAAAAAGCGTATATTGTAGGAGAATAACTGGCCTTCCAGCTGACTTAAGTCCTTTACCTCTGCACTTTTCAATAAGGATAAGGGAATGCATAATAAGAAGGACTGTGTAGTGAAGCTTTGTCCAGGATGGAATGACACCCTGGATTGCTCCATATTTAGATCTCCATATGAAGAAATACATAGGTTATACTGATTTAAAACTGTCAGAGGTGTTTTCCTCCATCACAGAATAGAGAAAGGACAAGCTGGATCTGTACAGTACCACCTCTGATACTCTCAGATGTTCAAAATGGTTAAAAGTAGTTTTTGTGCAAACCCAAGATACTCTAAAGCAAACTGACTGCACTATTTCTCTAAACTTCCCTGCACAGATAAGGCTTGTTTCAGCTTCTGAAAGCCAACTGTGTTCAAACAAGCATACTGCAAATCCATTTGGGCTCATCTCAGGCTCTGGCTGATGTTGATGGAGCTCTGTGTAGAGAGCTGATAAGATATGTCAGTCTCTTGTCTCCTGGCTTTACATCTGAAAGAAGCATGTGGTGAAGATTGCTTGGGTGGCTATGGAGAGATTTGATTTTCCCATATGCTTCACAGCAAGAGTCAAAGGGTGCAGAGGTGTTTCACACCTTCTCAGCACTGCTGCTGAAGGCCCCCAGGAGTTCATAAATAGGTGAAATCACTTGAGACAGGCATGAACACAGTATTGAGGTAGCAATCTTATGAACTTCCACCTTGGCGGAAAAAGCTTCCTGTAAGTTTTTCAGGTTGGGACTAATGTTTGAGATGAGTGTTCTGCCCAGCAGTAATATTGCTGTGCCCAACAGTTACCTGAGATACTGTCAAATCAATTAGGAAGTATAAAAATCACAGGTGTGACTTGAGATTACATCACCAACAGAGCAAAAGCTGTGATCTGGATCTCAATGTAAGAATGTTGTGTCTGTGTTGCTTTCACCAGTGAGTTGGCTGAATTGCCACCTTTCTTAACTCTATGCTATATACAGCTATATATATATATATACACATACATATATGTCACTGAGGAGAAAGTGGAAAGAATGATCTACATTTCCATCTCAATTTTGTTGGTAGGGCTGATATCTCCTGGGATTCAGGAAGTAAAAAACCATGAACATTGTATCGACATCTACAGTAATGGGTAATTGTGTTGCTATAATGAAATCCGACTATTGGAATCAAGTCTCAAAACAGTCTTGAACTACATATTAAATAATATCTGTCCCCTAATGATGAATTAATTTTAATTTAATAACAAGTCTTTGTGAAGTATAATGAAAAATACAGTGCCATGCATAGTAAACTGGCCTCTGTTTTCTTTGACAGCCTGCCAGTTCCTCAGCTGCAGCACTACTATACTATTCATCTCCATAAAGGGCCCTTTTGAAAGCATTATTAAACAGCAGGAAGGGATGGTGTATGACAGCTTCATTAGTCACTAGGAACCAAACCTGGCCACTTTCTGCTGGGAATTATTAGCACATTCCAAAATGTCCCTGGGTTGATGGCATCCAAACTTTTTTTTTCCCCAAATATTTGGAGTGTGGCCAAATCTCTATTTGAAAATTCTGGAATGGCAGTTGCCCTACCAAATCCTCTCTAGGTGAAGTTATTCTTTATTTGTGAGGGAAGAATGGACGTCTCTGTCTTACAAGCGCAGAAATATTTGCAGGAGGCTATTTGATCTGAAGCACACAGACATAGGAAGTTCTCTCTGAGTGCAGAACGTGATCTTGCTGAAACTGCAAATGCCCCGGTACCGTTACTGCAAGCAAACCCCTTTGTAACAGATACAAAATTTGATTGTTTTTCACGTTCCTGTGCAGTGTTCACTAGAGGTGCTTCCAGCAGGCAGGGTGCTCTTACATGTTAAAGATGATCATGGTCCCACTGAGACCAATAAATGTGAGGTTCTGAACTAACACAGGTTCTGTGTCATTAGCCTGAGACCAACCGTATTTAAAATGAGGCAATTCTGTGTCTTGCTCAACAAAATTCTAAGGAATAGGACAAACATGAGGTGCAGAATGAAGCCCTTGCATACATCTGTTGCAAGATTTATTGCTCTTTCAAAAATATCACAGGCAGTTTGTAATGTGAATTAACTGTTTTAAAAAAGTAAAATTAGCAAAGCCTGTGAAAATCCTGCTGCATGTTTTAGCTAGCTTTGATTCCAAGAAAACAACACCTAAAAGTCAGTTCTTTGTTCAGTGAATCCTCAGTACCAGTGAAGTGCAGGGAATTGATGGAACTCATATTAAAAATACTGTATACAAAGAAGTATTTTACTGTCCAGCTGTTCTTAATTTCCTGTATATTTGTAAAAATGAAATTATCCCTTAATACATAGTTATTTATGCTTTTCTACCCACATGGAACTTTCTGTGAATATTTTACAGGTAACACCACTGATAATTAACAGCAAGCCAACAAATGCCTGGTGCTTGAGTGATGGCTTAATGCACACTTGCAAGCTTAGCCAAGACCCTGGTGTGACTAAGCCAAATGCAGGAGGGGTGATTGTGCAAGACTCTGCCTCCGCATGCTATTGGAAATCCTGACTGTTTCTTTCTCAGCCAGTGTGACCACCCCATTTGGACTGCTCTGTGGGCTCAAGCCCAAGCAATGGGCTGGCCTCAGAGTCCCTGAAGGCTCCAGCTCTTGCTGAGCTTCCTTGCAGCGTACACCACATCACTGTATTTGCATAGGCCTGCAAGCTTCAGCTTTGGTGTCTCCTGTTGCCAGGGACAGCTGAGATTCTTCAACACAGAAGATCACAGGAGACAATTCTTTTCCAAACTTCTTGTTTTAACATAGAGTATTTGGTGTGAGAGTCAGTTCTTATGATTCTTGAGGGCTCTTCCTTGTTCAAGCTATCTCAGTGACAGCCTTGAAGTTAATGTGTGTTGGCTCACAAGCCTTGTAAGGGGTTTACTGGTAACAATAGCCACAAAGCCGCAACTGAAGAGCTGTGTGCTTAATCTACGGGATTAACACAAACAAGATGTCCTTGAGCAAGATAGGTTTACAGCAGTCTAGCAGGAGTCATTTTCTCCAAGAGCAGAAAACAAAACTTTTACAGCCAGTGCTTGGGGAGGCGGGAGCAGGGCAGACTCACAGGGTGACTGTCAGCAATGGACTACCGGCTCTCCCTGCTGCCAATCCAAATGAACCACTCTCCATTTTGGTAGCATGTGTCTCCGCATGTGTGTGATTCTATGATGAGGAATTTGTTTCCAGTTTTCTGCAAGCTGGAACCATTGCTGCAAGTAGTTTTCAGTGCAGCTTGTTCTGGTGCTCTGAGGTGCCTGACAGAAGATCTTGGGCATAAACTACAAGATACTAACCCCTATACGCTGAATTCACATGTTCTTTCTGACTTCTTTTGGTGTGTGAAAGCCAATCCTTGTTGAAAAATAGGATTTACTGCTGGTGGAAATAATCTTCTGCTACTGAACACTAGAGGGTTGGAGAAGAGGATGATGCTCACTTGTGAATGGCAGCTGATTAACTCCATCTCCCACCACGGCTTCCACTTCTGCTCCAGCAATAACAGTACATTTCTTCCCACCCCTCGTATTCATTTCTCACCTTATGATTCTGCAGTGTATTTGTTCAGTGGACTTTTGTTTGTGAACCTATTCTCTGCCCACTTGTTCTTGCTGTTGGACCTCACCGGAAGCCTTCTCTAAACATAACGAGGAGTCAAGAAGGGAAAAATATTTCATATTTTTGTGCTGTTTTCAAAGCTACCACTTGGAGTGAGCTTATCTAAAAACTAGTTGAGAAGTATTAGACCCTTTTCTCGTCCTCATGGAAAAGGATGCTATCTCTTGTTGATATTATTAATGACTCTTTACAGGCTTAGAAAGTTGTCCGGATTTATACTTTCAAGTCAGTTTATGCATCCAAGAGAGCTAGAAGTTTCCTATGAAAAATGAAAAGTCTTTTGGAGGTTAAAGAGAACCCTTAACATGCATGAACAAAAAAAAAAAAATCATGCTCTCAAAAAAAAAAAACAAAACAAAAACATATATGTCTTTAATTGTCTAATTATTCTGCACCAGTTGGAGGAGCTATGCTTATAAGGAAGAGCATGGGTTTATAGAAGCTTCCCTGGTAGCTGATTTCTGCAAGAATACAAAGAGAAAAGTGTGTGTGCATGAAATCTAATCCTACCCCAAATGTTTTAGAGGACTTGGTGTCTATGTGCTGCAGCTTTGCAGGTGTGATGGCTAAATTAAGTTTCACAGCACTCCCTTGGGATGATGCCCAGAGTAAAAATCTAGGCCCAGAGATTTGACTCTAAATCCCCCTGAATAATTCTAAAAGCAGATTGGTGGCACTCTGGAGAATAGCAAAGAGAAGCAGGGGAGGAAGGGGGGGTGGGGGTACTGTTATCCAAGCAGGACTGGATCACAGGGTTAAGGAAGACATATCAATAAGGAGTGGAAAGACATTGGAGTCTGAGTTAACAGGTGACCTGTGTGGTGTAAGGGAAAAGATTATTTGCTTTTTTAATGCTGGGGAAAAGATTGATTGTTTCCTAATGCTCTGTGTAAAGGCAGATGGAGCAGTAGTGGGTGAAGAAGGCAAGTGTGAAAAGGCAGTGGGTTTCCTGTGACTGTGTTACATCTTTCTCTTTCAGAAACTGTTTGGCAAATAAATCAGCAGAATTTGGACAGTCTTTTGAAAACACTTCCAGCCTTCAATACTGTAAACATAACTGCTTTGTATAGTGAAATATTACATTACAAAATTTCAGCTTCCCTCATGCATTATGTTCCCCTTGCATTTACAGCTCTCTACAACATAGAGAGAACAACATACTCTACCTGTGTCAGCTGAATCTCAAGCAACACTAGTCTAAAACTGGTCATGAGAGATGTGGTGAACCTAGACAATTATCAGAATATTTCACTGGCAAGACCTCAGTGAGCATAGGTGCAGTTCTTCTTGAGTAGAAAGACCATATATCAGAGCAGTGTTAAGAAATAGCGCTAGAAACACTGGTCTAGAAGGATCCTGCTTCATTCCAGATATATGGCAGTAAGACTTATGACCTGGGCTTATAGAAGATAGAAGTATTAGTTCTGTGAAGGATTTCTCCCACAGTCTCTGGGAGTACCTGCTTTGAGTTTATACTCAGAATCATTTCCAACTGTGAATTTGCCTGGGTTTGGCTGTCTTACCATTTTGACATGTAATACATGACCTGCCATACTGACTGATTAACTGGCCTTCTAGCTGAGATGCCATAAAGACCTCTGCACTATCTTACTACGATAGCTATGAACAATTTCAGAGAACACCAATTACTAAAGCAAGCATTTTTAACTCTAAAAAAACCAAACCACTCTGAGGATCTGTCATCCACTCGCTTTATTTAAGAAACAATACTGATGTGTCTGTCAGCATTTTATCCAGGTTGCAGGTTCCCTATGCTGTGTGTGGTTTGGACACAGCTGCCTTGGAGCCAGCCTCAGGCACTATCACATCTCCATTGCACAGCAGGAAAGATGGTGAGACACTGAACTAGTTATGCGAGGGGTCAACCCATGTCCAGCATGACCAACCCTGCATTTGGACTTGGAAGGCTGGATGGATTGGAGAGTACCCTGTGTAGTCACCTGGCAGTTTGAGACTCTTTCCAGCATCCATATGACACAGATATTTTCCAGTATGTGGAACATAAAAGTTGATAATTTCTGAGTGATTTCTTCTCCATCAGTTGTAAAGTTAACCAAGTTTGTGGTGACATCAATTTGTTTTGAGAAGGCTTAGGAGGAGACTGAGGCCAGTACAGTAGCATTTACTTAATAGTGTAGAAAATGAAGACTCAAGTGCAGCACATCAAAGACTTTTCTTCCATTAAGCTGTGCCAGTGCTTCACATGATCTTTCTGAGTGGAGAATGATGAATACATAATTTGAAGTTTGGGCCCAGTATCTACATGCAAGATTAAGCTCTCCAAGGCAGAAATGGCTTCTTAAACCAAAATGACCTCTCAAACAAGGCTGCAGGGCTACTGTGCAAATGGGTGCCAGCCATCTGCTACTCAGCTGGCAAATGTTGACTGGATGTTGGAGCTGAATGTTCCTCCCATGCAGTTAATTTCTTCCTTGGCAAAAAAATGCTGATGTACAGTCTGATTTTAAACAATGAGAAGAATAATGGGAACTACAAAACAAATGATCCAAGGAGCTCTGTTTCCCTCACTTGGCTCTGTTTATGCCCTCAGACATTACACTGTAAGAAAAAACCCCATCCTGACAGAGTTCAGGAGATACCCTGCCTGGTGGTTTTTCAAAGGCTGTCTGAGAGGTAGCATTTGATTACACCAAACCAGCGCTGTAAAGAAAGCAATCTTTCCGTGAAACGGGAATAAGCTGCTCCAGTCACAAGCGATTTTTCTCCTTTTGGCCTTGGAATCATGGTCAGTGGTTGCAGGGATTGGATGGTGAGGTCTGCATGATCAACTCTGAGGACATGGGGCAGCCTTGTGTAGCTCCAGCATGTCTGAGGACACTATGGTTTCCACTGCAGCCTTGCTGAACAGAGGGCCTTTCTGAGCTCCCCATACCCAATATATTGAGTCACTAAAATGCGCATGATCTATGCAAGTGCTTTTTAATCTTTTTTTAACAAAGATACCTACACCTTTGTCTCTACCTCCCTATTTTTTTGCTTTATACTTTGGATATTTATTGTACAATTTAAGTATTTGCTTTAAAGAAAATGTAATTCAATGTCTCCCCAAAGATTTGCTGTTCCCCATAAACATTGCCTAGAAACATCTGCTTCTCTCATATGGATCTCATAATTTGTGCTTTGGATTTCATCCAGTGCTCAGTGGAAAAGTGATGCCTTCCAGAGACAGAAACCTGATTATGAGAAACCTCATGGGCAATAGTGAGTGCCTTTGTTGCAACTGATTTTGAAGACAGAGAGCAAGAAACAGAGAAGGGAGAAGCATTTTTTATTTTTTTTTTTTTAACAGACACATGCGATGCGCCCCTTTAGTCTCTTCAGTCAGATGCAGAGTAGCCTCTGCCTGTCTGAGTCTCTGCCTCTCTGTGGTTCTGACCCTTCATCCAGCTCCAGCTACACCTGACAGACATGAGAGGGTCTCAAAAATAGCAATGTTCTTGATGTTTCACCAAAGTAGGCTAGTGGAAAAAGAAAAGAACCATTTTCTCTGAGTGCCCTGACATTGTTAACTATCAGAAAATCTATGGAGCAGAGAGAACTTACAAAGAATACCAGAAATAAATAAGCTTTAACAAGTCACAAAATACAAGTCAAGACACTAGACTTTCAACACTAATAATAATAATTAAAAATAAAGCACCTGTAGACTCCAAACATCTTGAAGAACAAGCTGTGCTATGTTCTGTACTGAGTAGGAACTGTGCAGCCAGCAAGATATAGGACTCATCCTCTTCAACTCCCTCCCTCCCTCCCTTCCTCTTTCCCCAGCTGTGGAAGGTGGTCTCTTCTGCAGAGCAGCAGTCCAAGGAGGAAGTGGAAGAAGCACTGCAGGGCTTCCAAGTGGAAGAAGCCTTACCCTTTGAACTGCCTTCCCTTGCACCAACCACTGCTACATAAGAAGGATAACGTGTTCTCATTACCAGCCTATATACTTTTAGTGCTCAGCCGTTTTGGCATTTTTTAGGGCTTGTCCTTGTGGAGAATAAGAACAACTTATGTTAAAATAAAACAGATGGAGAATAAGAAGTGGCAAAAAATGGTGAAAGGAGGAACTTGACAGAAGAGGCAGGAATACAAAGTTCCTTTTCTGCGTTCAGTGTACAAATCCTATCTACCTAGCCATTTGTCTTTGAGAACAAGCCTCAGGAGGAGGTGATAGTTGTTACATACAGATCTAATGATTAGAGAGTTTGTCCAGGGATGCAGAGTTCAGATATGTCCTCAGCCTGAAGTGCCTGTGATTCCCTCATCTCCTTCTCTCCATCCCTAGGACAGTGGCATTAAGCATTTACATCTGAATGGAACCCTTTTGCACTACTGTGATTAAAATCTGCATAACAAACTCAGTTGGGCCAAATTTGCAATAAGTCAGGTATTTTATTTTGGATTCAGCTCTTCATTTAGCTTTGCTCCATGCTTGTAGTGGGGCTCTGGATAAATAACCAGTCTGTGCTGTGTTGTCTTGACCTCCTAGCAATGTCACAAGACTTAATAGTTCAGCAATGGGAGCAGGAACTTCATTCACGTTTTATGCAATGCCAAATCCTTTGACGAACATTAAGAAATAGTCCAAGATTACTGTTGTCTCTGCACAGGAAAGGTTTTACTTCTGCTTGGAAAAGTGCTGTGGGTCCTCTAGGCTGTACATTCGCTTGTGACATCCTACACTTCTTGGCTTTTCGTAGCTGCCCACACCCTTCCCTTGTGTTTGTTGTAATCGGTTACATATGTCAGCTTGTTTTTGTACACATACTGACCTCAGCTAGGAACAGGAAAATCTCTCTTTGGGAATAGCTGTGATGAGGTATATATCCTTTGTATCGGTGTTCATGATCCCTGGCTGTTTGGTTTGGGCTCACCTCTCTGTACACGGGTTTTGGTTTTGCCAGATCTCTGGAATTTTCTTGTATTTTGCCCAAAGCTGCTTTTAGAGAGAGGCCTTCTTTAGTAGTGCATTTTAGATGTTCCCACATGCTGCTATGTTCAAATAGCCTTACAAAAATACTACCATGTGAATTGTTCACTTAAAATTGCTGAGGCTGAGGCCTTGGTACAGTGCAAACTTCTAATTCTTCATCCTTTGGTCTCTTTACATCTGAGGAAATCCCTATCTTCTTGCCTCTTGCCACCCTCCAAGAAACCTAACACAAAAGTGTAGGTTCCTCTCGGTGGTTTAACGCTTAATTAAATACTCCTCTCTCACTCAGTCTTTTTCTCTCTTCTGGATGCCCCAGAGGAGTGTGCCTGGGTATGGGCCACCAAGCAGTCCCCAGCTGAACAGTGCAACCCTGCAAGCATGAGCAGTAACACCTTGCTCATGGTTCTTCTGGCTCCAGCTTCGCTGCACAGGGATGGAGCTGCCAAGTTCCAGTCAGAGACTGGAGGGAGATCTGTGTTTATGGGATCTGAGCATTATTTATGTCACAGGAAGAAAAATAGAGTAGATTATGCTCACCAGTCCACTTCTGCCACACAGATGCACAAGAAGCATCATTAACGTTTGAGTCCAGCTAAGACATGGTTTGTTTACAGTGTACCTTGACGTCTTTTTCATTTCTGGGGAATAAGTGTCCACTGGTCTTGAGTCAAATGGTACACTTTGGAAAGAAAGGAAAAAAAGTGAAAGAAAACAGAAATATGAGTACAGCTTGCAGTCTGCCTCTTCAAAATGCAAGCTATGCTGAGGGAAAACACTTCCAGGGACAGCAGCCATCCCTGGGTGGAGTTGTTTTGGAGGAGGGAGTTTAAGTAGGCATGGACACGGATGAGGAAACTGCTGCAGTTTCCCTGAAATCTGAGTGATGTTTTTAAAATTCCTATCCACCCTCAGAACGTGGGGTTTGCTGCCTGTCTCTGTTAGACAAACATGTCTCAGCTTAAAATCTAGCATGAAGTTCACGCCCAAGTGGCCTGCAGGCTGTAGTGAACATCAGCAAAATGCTTACTGCTTTCAGTGGGTTTGGACCATGCATCTGTCTCTTCAAGAGCCTGATCCTTTCCTCACTGCAATCGAGTCTCAAGCAGGCAGGGAGTGGGCTCTGCCTTTGCAGTCAGGTGATGTGGCTGGATTTGGGGACACCCAGTATGTGATCCCTCAGACCCATCACAGCCTTTTGCTTACTCACCAACCCTGCCTATCCTTCATTTGTTTGTTCTACTCTTTATATTTATTACCATCTTTCCCAGGATTGGAAAGGCACTAGGTGGGAAATGTGGGACATCACTGCTCCTGGTCTGCCCTCTCTTGGGTAGCAGTGGCGGTGTTGTGCCTTCCCAAAGGCAGGCAGCAGCACATGCTTGCCAGGAGAAGTTTTTTAACCAAGGTCTGGCACGCCAGAGATGTTGAGCATCGCCTGAACTAGTCCTGTCCTCACTGGAATGCTGCTGAAGCCGGAGCCTTGGTCCTGACTGGTGTCCAGGAAGGGGACATGCTGACGTGGCTCCCTCACAGGAGCGTATAGAGCGTCTGAGTCCCAGGCAACAGAACTGCCCAGTTCCTGCAATTTGATCTGCATTGGTGCAGTGTACCCGCTGTTCTGAGACCAGGGAAGGTACAGCTTGGGAAAGCAGTTAAGCAACAATGTGATGGAGCAGAAACGTGTTAACCTTTCAATTGGGCAATCCAGGAATGATCAAGGAAAAGCAAAGCCCTCTATGTTTCTTCAATTTTTGTAATAAAGCCTCATAAAAGATTCCTTCTTTTCCCCAGTCTCCACACTTTAGAAAGACGGAAGGAACGTCCTCCAGCTCAGGATGAAAAGGTGTCTTTTTAAAAGAGGAACTGCTTTTCAGAGAAGGCAAATGGAGCTTGCTTGCTCGCTTTTGTTTTTGTTTGGGTTGTTGTGGGTGGTTTTTTATTTGTCCTTTTTTTTTTTTTTTTGTAACAATGTTGCTCAATATTTAATCTTCTGCAGAACACATAACTTCTGTTTCCTGTGTTACGAAATCCTGGAAACAGCCTTGAATTTTAAGGAAAGCAAGCACACTTCTTCAGAGAAGATGCAGCGAAAGAGCTCCCTCTGTCGTCCATTATATGCTTTGGCCAGTTTGCTGCAACGTCAGAGTTGCTTGAGTGAAACTGGTGTTAAATTACATTGGATTGAGGGTTTATCTGCAGTATTCTGCTTTATGTCAGTTTAATTCAAATGTTTGGAAAAAGATGAGCAGCAAGCGTTGGCATTCAACACCCAGCTGAAAAAAAAACCAAACCCATCCAACTGTTTCTGATAAAGTACTAAAATACTACTTCTGAAATAAGTCCTTAAAAGCACAGTGGGAGATGTATCTTTCATGATATCTAGAAAATGTTTAACAGAATATGTTTTTGATTATATTTTTCTCATCAGCTTTAGTTACCAGTAAAATGGGGTCAAAATAAAAATCTCTTTAACCGTCGCTTTCAGATTGAGATTGGCTGGGTTTAAGCCAGTCGTGACATAAATCCAAGGAATAGATGTTTTAACAGGAACTACTGAGCTGTGTCCATTTCTAATTACTGTGGAAAACTAGGAACAAATAACTTGCAAAGTGTCACTTTTTCAAGGTAGCCCTAACAATCCTGTATATATGAAATGTGGCTTTTGGGGCCCAACTGTAATAAGAGTTGCATTTTCAGTGTTGAAGGCTTCACTTAATTTGTGCTATACCTTGTAAAGTCAAATAACTGCATTTGATTGCTTGTTTTTCCAAACAGAACCTTACATTTAGTTGGAAAACAGCCACACTAAGATGGAAGTTAATGATGCACTGCTTCTTCTGAACTGTAAATTTTGCTGTGTTTGGAATATGTTTTCTTTTATGAAACACGTTCTCACCCTAGATTGAATATCATGATTCACTGCATTACCAGTTTATGACTTTAGTCATTTTTTTTTTCCTATAGAAATAGGTAGATAATTTTCTTACAAGCTTGTATTTGAACACTTTTCAGAAAATCACTGTATGACTTAGAAATATCCAAGTGCTTTTAGTTGAATATTCATCTGAGGTGACAAAGGAATTGTAACCTTGTAACTTCTGCCCTGCCAGAAGACAGAAACCAAGCAGTGTGTAAATCTGCCTCCGATATTTGTTTAAACTCCATGCAGTCCTACTAGTAAGTTGCTATAGATTTCCCTTGATTTCTCTTCATTCAAGAACAGACTGATGTTTGTGAAGACATTCAACAGTGATAGCTTGGACTGAAATCTGTCAGTCTTATCAAGGGTGGGGATACTGACTTTGCAGGAAGAGTGGAATGACTGGGAACACCACTAAATGGATCCCTAG
Organism: Empidonax traillii; assembly: GCF_003031625.1. Taxonomy (NCBI): domain Eukaryota; kingdom Metazoa; phylum Chordata; class Aves; order Passeriformes; family Tyrannidae; genus Empidonax; species Empidonax traillii. The sequence continues at coordinate 309,890 of NW_020955360.1, read as the reverse complement.
TACACAAGATAAATGGTGTTGCCTTAAAACAGTGGGTAGAAAGGTCTTCAAAGTCTGAGACAGGGATTAATTAAAGAGGGAAAACAGATCTTCCACCCAGTTTGGTTTCTTGCTTTTCTTAAAGAAACATTTCACTTAAAAAGCTGATGATTCAATGAAAAGCTAATTTCACTGCCTTATTTGAAAAGGCTACTTCAGCAATTTCAAATTTCTTTTGTTTCAATAAGATCAGGCACGACGGATTTTTTTTCTGCATATTATAGATCTCATTCAGTCTTTTCATCATATAATCGCATTTTTACGATGGCATTTTCACAGTGTTTTCGAATCACATGGTGAGTTCTATTAGCTTGGTCTTAAGTGTTATACAGACTCTTCTACTGATGGGAGACAGATGAGTACAACCTGGGAAACTATGTACACTGAGAGAAAAATTCTTACTTCAGTAAACACAGGGTATACAGAGGTAGTAAAAAGCAAGCCTTTCCTAGAAAGGGAAACACTTCAGCCTTGCAATGAAAATAGTGGAAACCTCTTGATATACTTGTGTTCAAAAATTTTAAAAGCATTTCATTTGATTTTTTCTAATTAAGACTTCAAAATTCCCTTGTGTTTCTTAAGTGGGCTGTAACATAATGGAGATATGTTCTATAGCAGGTAAGAAATAAATTACAGAAACAGCCTGGTTGTTTTAACTGGCTAGGTCCTCCAAGGAGGAAACAAATCTTCATCTGAAATGGGATGTGTTTCCCTCCCTTCAGTGAAGACATGTGCTGCTGTGATGCATCCCTACCAGATGTGGTCAGGGGAGATGGGCATCCTTGCTGGACCCCATCTTCCTGTCCTCTTCATGCCCTGTCTTCCTGTCTCGGACACTATGTGACTACATCTCAGCTCCAGCAGGGCATGGCTGTTCCAAACCTCAATTGCTACCTCCTGGGAAAGGCAAGTAATGTCTGGGAAAAATGGCTTTCTCCAAGGAAACTCAGTTTTACTTCAACGGATACCATATTTATTTTGAAAGTGACACCTAGCACATTGAAGGTGGCCTTGTCAGACTGCTGGCTTCTGTTTTGTACAGGCTGTGACACTTCACTAGCCTGTTGATAAATCAAGTGAAAAGCAATAACAAAAATAGAACAGATGCCTATTTAAAAAAAGAAAAAAAAAAGGAAAAAAGAAAAAAAAAAAAAAAAAAAAAAAAAAAAAAAAAAAAAAAAAAAAAAAAAAAAAAAAAAAAAAAAAAAAAAAAAAAAAAAAAAAAAAAAAAAAAAAAAAAAAAAAAAAAAAAAAAAAAAAAAAAAAAAAAAAA
>NW_020955360.1:265650-308528 GCF_003031625.1 Empidonax traillii | reverse complement strand
GTTTTGGTGGCATTGTGCTCTGGGCTCCACACACTTTCTTTTTTAATTTAAATCTCCATGAGCTACTGTGTAAATAAATAAGGAGTACAAGGCTGCACTGTCTCTTTCCAGAGTACTCTGTGATGCTGTGCATGAGGCCAAGGCACCAGTCAGGAACCACCTCTCTAAGCAGACACCCACCCCATCTGACAAAACAGGTCTCCCAGAGACCTGCCTTTGAACTTAATGTCAACAGACAGAAAGGTATGGGGAAAATACTCTGCGGGGTCGAGACCCCCAGCCCCTGCCAAGCTTTCCTGCATATTTTCCTGCAAACCATGGCTAATAGTAGAGGAATTTTTGTAGTGTTACACAGGTTTTTAAAAGTACTGTGATGTTGATTTCCAGTGCCGTGCTTTTTCAGTTTTTCCATACTTGTTTGGTCTTAAACAATCTGGGAAGATATTCGAAAGTAAATTAATGTCAGGATGCTCTGGCTGAAGCCCTCAGGGGGTCATGCTGGTCATAAGTCAGCTCAAAACCAGCTCAGACAGCCACTTTTTTTTTTTTTTTGAAGGCTGTAATCCATATAATAAAACACAGGGTAGGTGAGGCAGCTTCATCAGTATCTGCTGAAAAGTCCCACAGTATCCAGAATGTACAATAATGGATGCTATCAACCAGTGAACTCTCATTTACAGGGCCATATGCTTTACAAGGAATGTTGATAGGTTCCCCTTATCTCTGTTTGTCATCACTCCTATCCTTCATTTCACTGCTTCCAAAGGAAAACACTCCAAATTGTTAGTGTCCTCCACTGAGCCGCTGACATTTCTTATTTCTTATGTTGGCCTTTGTACCCTGGACCTTTCTGTCCCCATATCTGAGCTCCTTTGTCATTTTGCTTTAAAGATGATCAAGAGGTTAGATTTACACAGCACAGTGGTACTCACACAGTTGTCTCTTTATAACTGGCTAGCAAGCTTGTCACTTGCTGCCAGCATCTGAAGATAGGAGCTTAGGAAAAATGACACAGTAAAGCACACAAGCCCATAAAACTACACTTAGTGATTTGTCATGTTTCTCTGTATGCTGTTAAAAACAGGCCCTGTTTTCACCTGCAGTCCAAGGGCTGCTCTGTTTCCTGCGTGCATTCCCTGCATAAATCTTGTTCTAGCCCTCTTACATGCCAGCAAACCCCACAATAGAGACCACTGCTATTTTGGGGTGTTCTCATCTGCAGGATGATGCACCAAGGTGATGTGTCTGGGGTCCTGGAGTGCAAGCAAAGAAATAGGACCAGTAAGATTCTGCTGTGGCTAGGTTTGGCAAATACCATATTCTGCATCACCATGTAAGACTCAACATTGACAGTGGCATCCCTTCTCCAAAGGAAAACAAACAGGTATGGTGTGGCAGTCCCATGGGACATGGAGGGTACAGTGGGGAAGAGGTGTACCCTGGTCCCCTTCCCTGTTGTTGTCCAGGGATTGTGCAGAACCTCCTTGTGCAGGGACCTCATGGCACTGGGCTCTCGAGGAGCCTCAGCCCATGGGTACAAAGCTTGGTCAGGAGAGGAACGGTCAAGCAGGCCCCAAAGCACACAGCAATAGGGAGAGCAGATGGTGCTTGGGCTGCAAGTCCTTGGTCAGATCCATGTGGTGTAAATATATATTGTCTCCCTCTGGGTTTTCCACTGAGCAAACAGCAAGCAGAACATCAGATAGGGGGCATTTCTCTTCCCGTTCCTTCAGGTTTTTTCAGTTTTTAGGCTTGCTGAGTTTACAGCTGATTTTGCACTAGGAGGTATGCAGACCTGTGGACAAGGAGTTGTGCTGCCACTTGCAGTTCTCACGTGTCAACAAGAAACAACATCAGGGTACCCCTCTTCATCCGACAGGGCTAGGTTTTTGCTGTTTGCACTTCCTCTCTGCCAAAATCTGTGTGTGTGACTGGTTACACAGTGCAGGAAGCTCTGTGCTGTACATTTTGACATTGTAAAACTCAGTGTACCAAAGGCAAGAAGCTATCAGTGCACAGAGATCTGGTAAAATGCCTATGGTGTGTGCAGGGAGAAGGGACTTGCCACAGAGCCAGCTGAGTTCAGATGCAGTGAGGCAATACTGTACAGAGAAAAGAGAAGTTTCTAGGCTCAGGCAAAAATACTGAACAGACTAACAGTCCCCTGGAAGGCCTCAGCTGAGAGCAACACCAGGAGGAGCAGGGCAGGTAGCAGGGGGGGCTGCAACCTTCACTCCCCACACTGAGTGGCAGAGCTGGTCTTGTGCAGATGGGCTGTACAAAAGGACATAGTGAAGCTGCTGGGGCTGGCTCTGTGCTGCTCTCCTCAGCCATAAAGACAGCAGAGTGAATGGTTCAGGAGGTGGCTTGAATGCTGGTTTTGCCTCAGGTTTCATTTAATTTCAAATTCAAAGTATTTTCTTACTCAACCACATTTTTTTCCTTACTATTGTGTTATTACCTTACTCTTAGAGGGAAAGCAGTCCAGAAGTTCCAATTGCCTAGTGCAGAGGGGGAATTTCAGCTTCCCTTGTACTGCTGCAAAATGTCTGTATTCATAAAACATGCTTGTTTTGCAAAAATAAGGAAAGAGGAGGAGTGCTATTGCCTGTAACATTTTCTCTGACTTTCCTGTATTTTAGCTCAGATGGTTTTATAATGTCAGGAGAGTCACACTTTAGGGATGCGTGGCAAACAGGCTGTTGTACGAGTCTTGCAGGAAAAGATTGATGGCAAGGTTGGTTGTTTTGACACATCTGAGAGTCTCATCTCCCATGTGCTTTTAGGAGTGCAGAATGTGTAATTTCCCTTGTTACGTAAGGGCTCAGAGGACCTGCTCCTCTGCGCCTCCTTTTTCTGGAGCAGCTTTCAGTAACACGGCTCAGATATCAACCAAGCTTACAGTCATGCCTGAGCCACCTCCTGGGGTTGACTCATTGCAAAACTCAGAGAAGGAGAGATATGGGCTGGGGGCAGCAGCTGTAGACACAAAAGGAAAACCATTAAAATGGGAGAGATTGCCTGTAGGAAAATAACTGCAAACTAACAGGAGAAACCAGGATTTCTTTGCTGGAAAATTATTTTTTTCAGCCTCTCTATCCAATCACGTAAGAAAAAAGTAGTAAAGAAACCCAACTCACTTTTTTAAACTAAACAAAATTGTCTTTCTTCCTTAATAACATACCAAAGGTATGTTGTTTGTTTGTTTGTGTGAGGCAAATCTTTCTTTGGGAGCACAAAACTGCAGGGCTCACAGCTGTGCAAACAGAGGGCACGCTTGCAACTGCCCTGCACATGCAGGACTGCTCCATATGAGGCGGGGAGGTGGAAAAAAAGAGGCTTCAAAGTTTCTTTTTTGAGAATTGCTCCTTGTTTACTCTTAGCTCAAAGCTAAGCAGGCAGCCGTGCTAAGCACAGCTCTTGTTACATCCGGGGTTTACACATCATGCCTTGTAGCAAATAGGGGATTATATCGCTATTCAAGAAGAACAACTTTTTTCATAATAGCAACTGCACTTCCCAGAATAATGTACCAGGTTCAGTTCCCCCCTCTCACCTTCCCCAGGTGCAATCAGGTAATCAAGGTGCAGACAGCCACTACTCTGTCCTCTTGAGAGGCTGCGTGCAGTAACACACTGCACAGTGCAGCACCCTACTCTGACAGCCCAAGCTAGCCCAGCTTACTAGGTATAAGTGCCAGAGATAAAGTCCAGTGTGTGCTGAGTCTTATACTCATATATCCCTTTTCCTGCCTTCTCTCTTTTAGTCTTGTTTCCTTCTCTTGGTCAGGTCCCTGGGCTTTATTCAATGGGGGAGAGGTCCTGCTTTGCGATGCTGCTTGTGTCTCAACCTTGGCCTTGCAGTGAGCGTGCCGTTCCTTTGGATTCTCTGAGTTTTGATCACAGCACCTCTCTCAGCTCCCAACCTCTTTCCCTGTACCTACGCTTGTCCAGTAGCCATTCTGACTGCCATTCCCACCACTGGCCTTTTCTTAGCAAACTCTGCTGTAGGTCGATGTCCAGGCTGTGCAACTGAGGAGCACAGAAAGCTACTGGAAGATGGTGAAACAAAGGGCTGACACATGGCAAAATGCCACTGCAAAAAGGTTCCCTGCAGCGAGTGCGGTGGCCTGGAATGGCCTCGGCCCCAGGGCTTGGGGGCTGCTTTTTTCTGTGCTATGTTGACTTAACTTTGTAAGAAGCCCATCTTGATTGCATCTGAGCATCCCTGTGGAGTTGTCTCTTTGTTAACTGTGTTATCAATTAAAGCCTCGCTGCAATCAAAAGAACCTTTCTGTTTACCCTTCCTGGCACACTTTTTGTTGGAAATGGCTCTTACCCATTCTAGCCTGACACTTCTGCTACAGAAGATATCTGAAGCTTTTCTCCCCAGTTCAGAGCCTTCTTTTGTCAGCTTTCCCATCCAGAGATAGGAAAGGAGCAGCTTACCTGCAATCCCTCAAAGGTGACCAATGGGAAATGCAGACTCAAGGTGTTGTCACAGCCCGGTCTGGTATAAAACAACAGAAACTACAAAAACACACTGGATGCATCTTTTTGTTTTTTTTTTTTTTCCCCCCCATAGTAGAACATTTTAGAAACTGGACAGGGAGGTTTCCCATGTGATAGCCTGTAGCAAAGATAGACTGACTTCTGGTGATTTTAGGAGAGCTGCTGGCTTTGGAGCATTAATTTCCATCGTATTCCCTAATTCAATTTGCTTGCAATCTGTAAATGTATTTTCCCTCTACTTTTTCTAGCTTATGTTTGTATAGCTTGATAGAGAATTGAGGTCTGGCTTCCTCAGAAAAAAGAAAACTCCCCTGTTCTTTGAGAGCCCATGTTCATTCATCTCCTTGCCCTCAGTACATTTTTCTGTTGAGATCCCCATTCTCTGAGCTTATAACATTTCCCATCTCCTCTCCCCTCTGGGCCCCAGCAAACATCTCCCACTAGCCCTGCAGTTTGACCTTGGACCTCGGTTGCTCTCCCTATCTGACCCCAGCTGTGGATTCTGGCAAACCTCCAAGTCAGGGAGCTCTGGGAGAGAGAAAGGACAGAAATTTGCCTTACTTGACTCCTGTTCTCCCTGAGACACATGGCAGCTGCAATAAGAGGTCATCACTGGGCACATGGATTCACACTTACTGAAAGAATAATCTTTTTGTGAAAACTTGCCCAAAACCAAGGACCAAAATACTTATGCTTTCTGTACCAGTTTGTAACAACACAGCAATGCAATGTGAGGTTCTGGCACAGGATCCCAAAATCGTAGGAGAGCTGGGAGGGTTTAGGGGAGATCAAGGCTTTGGGAAACAAGAGACAACAAGTCTAAATGCAACTTAGACATTCAATTATGCTTCAATACAAACCATAGCTTTTACCAACCACCTTACTGCTTTCAAGAAAGCATTTTTATGCCTAGATATAAATCAGTGCTGCTCAATAGCTAGCAATTTCACCCAAAAAAGCAACAGACCAGTGTGTGTAGAATGCAAATAGCAATTGGATGAGGGATGATATTAAAATACAATAATGAAAGTTGACATGTTTGGGATATCTTGAAACAGTGACCTACTGGCCATGTCTCACTCTCAGTAATTGTAATTGACAGGCTGCTGCATTTGCAATAATTTAGGAATACTGGGGAATAAGTAATCCAAAAGATATTTTGCAGGAAGTCCTTGGTAAAAATTGTCTCTTTACACACACATTATACTCTGAGAAGTTGAGTAAGCAACTCTATTTCTAGTTTTTTGTGAAAGTAATAAATCCCAAGGATTACAGGATCTTTGAGATTTATGATGAAAGGGCAGTGTCTGACTGCAGAAAATGTTATTTTATGCTTCTGGAGTATTTTACCCACTTTGCTGGCCTTTGGCAGGGCTTGGTCTGAGAGACTCGCTACTATAATTAATACAGTTTGTCAGCCCTCGGTTTCTGAGAGATCCCAGCTTTCTTTTTACAAAGCAGGAGAAGAACAAATCTCCTAATTGCAAAATGAATCTTGAGTGAATGAATTGATGTCATTCTGCACAAAGGATTCTCTGAACTCTAGAAATCAGCGGGTTTACATTAAGAGTGTGAGACCTGAACACTAATGAGGTCATTATCAATAACTATTTCTTCACTGATTTTACGAACACCTATTCAGTGCCCCAAAGATATGGACAGTTTTATTTTGTGGGAAAAAATAACTGTCGTGTTTGGTGGTGGTTTTTTTTTGTTTTTGTTTGTTTGTTTGTTTGTTTGTTTTTTAATCATTGGACTTTTCAGTTTCCTTCTTCTGCTCTGGTGCTTAGTTCTTGGAAATAACCTAAAAGTAAATATCTACACTGAATAAATTTTCCTCTGAACACTAGCATTAATTAATGAGCATTAATATCCTAAACAGATATCAGAATGAAATCTATACTCTGGCCCTGTCTTTGTGTCCTGTGCAAGTAGCTGATCAGTGTTTGTTAATCAGGCAGCAGCACAAACACAAGCCTAGTGGCTTGCCTGGCTGGTGGTATCTGTGAATACAGATGAATAAACAAACTGAGCATGTTGAAACATACGTCTGTGTTTATACAATACAGATTTTGAAAAACCTACCTGCTGTTTTGATAGAACGAGGGCAGAGAGTCTCCTGGGCAAAGCTAGGCTTTGCCCAAATGCCAGTTTTTGTGCTGAAAACATCTTTCAGAAGAGCAATTCAAGTTAGTTTTTCTGGGAAACATCACAGGCAGCTTTCCTACAGAGTAATTTTCATCACAGCCAGACATCACTCTAGCTTTCTTCTCCAGTAGTATCTTAAAATCTTACAACTGCTATTCCTCCAGCAGGAAAATCAAGCAGACTTGCTGTCACTCTCCAGAAGGGAACTGACATATGCTGCTGTAACATACAATTGCACTTAAAGGAGGAAAGCAGTGTGGCATTTCTGGGAGTTTGAGCCCACCACGACTCTGTCTTGAGGAGAAATCCAAGTGTTTACTTTGCTTCCAGCAGAAAGAAATCCATGTGCATTCAGTGGGAGAGAGGCAAGATGCCCAAAGAGGTCCCAATCTGGGTAAAATTTCCTTAGATTCTCCTATGAAGCTGGACACAGATAAAAGGAAGAGATTTCCTAATCAATCATTTATTCCATGTCGTTTTACCCCCCTGCTGGAAAAGTAAATGTTGCCTGGGAGCTAGCAGAGAAATTTGACTGTGAGAAAATGGATGCTACTTGAATGAAGAACTGTCTGGCTCTGGAATTTGTGGATCAGTGCAAATAGCTGCTAAAGGTAAAACATTCTGTATGCAGTTATGTAAACAGGCCCTTTTAAATCAAAAGCTCATTTTGAACCAAACTTCGAAAAGTATTTTTCAACACAAAAAAAAAAAAAAAGGGAAAATGCGGTGATCAAGAATGGGGCCAAAACTGTGCTTTGAAAAATCACCTCAACAGAAGAGTTTATTAATTAGTTTTAAACGCTGTTTTATATCTAGATATTGATCATTCTCAAAGGGCAATCCTTTAAAATGCTTTTAGTCTGCCCAGTAGCTTTGTGGTAGGTACTTTGTCTGAGGTAAAACAACTCACTTCTATAAATCAGCTGTAATTTGGGAGGGAGTAGTATCTCTCTGTGGACTTGGAATCAGTTCATTCTCTCACCAGAATTCTAGATCTTTTCAAGCTTTACTGATCACTCTGAACAGCTAAGCTCAGTTTTGTTAAATAATAGCTAAGGATTTCAGCAATGTTATTTTCTCACTGCTGTCTATAACATAGACAGTCCCAACACTAGGGCCAATGTTCAATCTTTGCACTGGAAGTTCTGCCTTTAAAGAACATATCAGCACTTCATCTGAAGGCCCATTTGATAATTCCTTCATGAAACGCGTCTAATCTAGATATCCTTTCCCTTTGGGGAACCTGAGGACAATAATTTCTGGTGAATGTTTTCTTTTCCAGTGTTTCTGAATGGCAGTGAACCATTTTGACTTTTGCTACTAGTTATATTCTGTGCTTTTTTCTGGCCTTTTTCATGGTTCTCCCAAATAAGCCTCTCTCTCCATAATAATTCGGGTTTTTATTAATTTTCTGTTTGACTGCTCTAATTTGCTCCAACATTACTGCCCTTTAGAGGCCAGTTTGGAATTATCACCATAATTTGCTCATCCCTGTGTGATACCACTTTGACAACACTTCCCCAGCGGCAGCCTTGCTTGCTTATTTGGTGCAGGTTTCTAAGGCACCTTAAACTCACCACTTCACATCTATTGACTATTGCTGTTGAGTTCCCAGTTTCTTTTGTTTTTTAATGATTCTTTATGGAGAGGCTACAGCAATATCCTTTGAAATATGGGCTCTGTTCTATAGAGGTAAGTTGGAGCAGGGAGAATGGGCAGAGGGAGGGGAAATATCCATTAATTTCATTGAAGATCGATTAACAGCAATGACTTTAGCCTTTTCAGTTCTTGTTTGTTTGTCCAAGCTTCATTATTCCAAATGAGCCAAAGTGCTCTCTCCAGCAGGAAAAAGTTAGAGACATAATTAATTCAAGGGATTTGGCATTTCCTGTCAAAATGGCAGACATTCATCAAGCTGTGACGATTGCTGAGTTTCATGTCCACTTAGGGCTGCTGCATTTTCCCAGCATACCTCTCTGCACAGCCTGCACAGCTCTGCATTTTTCCTCCACAGCTAAACCCAGTTCCTCGTGCTGACCTTCAGTCTCTTCAAAACCTTCTGTCAGACCCATTGCTATCACCTCTGCCTGTCTTCTTCTAGGGCACCAAGGCATTGCTGGAATTTGCCTGGCTCCCAGTGCCCAAAGGAGGAGGAGTGGATTACCAGCATATGCTTCAGGAGTGCTGGACTGCCTCTCTTTACTGTGGTTTTGGGGGCCCTGGAATCATATCATGACCTTGCTGCTGTTCACTGATGGGCTGGGCAGGACAGTGCAGCAAAGTGGGTATAGAAAGGAGCAAGGGGACAAATACTGAACAACAGGGAGAACAGAGCTTTGGAGAGTTTAAAGACACAAAACATATGGCTACATGACTGGATGCAAGCCAGCTTCAGACTTTCAGGCACATTAGCAGAAGATGTTAAACAACACTTAAACAGTAAAATAAAGAAACTGTTCTTGGCTCTTCTGTGGGATGCTATGCCCCTCAAGAAAACTTCCTGGCAGCAATCTGCCTTGGGCTGTGGAGATGCACCCAGTGACAGGGAAGGGCTTGACTATGAATAAAACCAGCATATTTAAATACTTATGTGATTTGGCAGCATTTGGATTTCTCCTTCAGCTTTTTGGCTCTTTGCATATGGTCACAACTCTCACACTGCTATCTGCAAGACACAGGCTCATATTTCCCTCCCCTCCACCCTCTGAGTGGATCACTCAGAGAACCTGTCTGTTCACAAACCCTGGTTTTAGAGATTAGATGTTAAAGAAGGAGAGAAATGGTTTTCTGATTTGTCAAAAGTCTGGCAGGTTAGACTTTAACTTAGCAGAAAATGATTAGATTAGATGTGACAGTAGCACAAGAAGTCCATAGTAAGGCCCTGTCTTGTAACTACACTGAAATTAGGTGAACAAATCTGGTCGATAATGGCTTTAGAAAAGTAAATGCAGCATCTAAATTTGACAGCTATGTGGCTGAACTGATAGATATGGTGATTGTTGTTGGCACACAGCGGAAAAATAGAATTACATTGTGTTTAATCAAAGGGACCTAGCCTGGGATAAGCTTTGGATCCCTCCTCTACACGAAAAACAGGCTTTAGAACAAAGGAAGTTCTGCATAATGTTATTTAGTCTGCATGAACCACTAACTGTATGTCAGAACCCTGATGAAGTCACCACTTAGAAACCATTAAGAGATAGTGCACAATCAACATGATATACTTTGCTTTAGTTGGGTAACATGCTTCTGGGAAGTAATGCAGCAATCAGGTCTGGTGTGCATGCACAACAATTGCCAACAAGCTAAGGTCCATCAGATATAAAACCCTGAAGCTTTCTACCACCCTAAAAAAAAAGAGTTTGCTTTTAAAATGTGCAGTAAGAACCACTCTTTGTGTTGTCTCATCTCTAATGTGAGTCGGAAAAGTAGATTAGTCTGAAAGGGAAATTCTCTAAGGAGCAGCTTGATATTAGAGAAAATATCTTTTCTGGCTCCTATAAAATTTTAATATGCATCTAATGCTGACACTAGTGGCCAAGGGAAGAACTGTGTTCTTTTCTTTGATAAAAAAAAAAAAAAAAAAACACACATTTCCTGCAGGAAAGAAGCCTTGCCAATAGAAACGAATACCTGAGCCCCAACACATTATTTGCTGGGGGAAATATTTTAATTTAGTCATGCAGTTCACCCCCACCCAGATTCATTATATTATGAAGGTAGGGCAACTGCTGTCGCACCAAGGGCTTTAGTATGGGAGCACACAGGAGGAGTGAGGAGTGGAAGGGCATGAATGCCATCCATTGCCTATCACGGAATAAATCAGAGCTGAAATCTTCCCTTTGTGTGGTTTGGAACAGACGTGGGCCTCAAAGACAGATGATTTGGACCAAAAGACATGTCATCCCTTTATCTAGCTGTAATTAACTGCAGGTGTTCCTGCTAACATAATGCAGATTTGAGTTTCATTTATCTTTTTTATTTGGAGACAGCCCAGCTTTCACATTTTTTGAAAATTCAGAAGAAAAAAATTAATTGTTTTCTTATTATGGCAGATCACATCTTTCAGTCTGAGTTCTTAGGTTATTTTTTTCTTTTGATAATAATAATACTGTCTGCCACTCTCCGACAGACGAGCTGAACATGACATGGGACAAACCAAAACTCAAGATCTGGGCCAGTCATTACAACTGAGTCTTGTCTATCAGAACAGCTATGAAAATACATGTTTCTACTGGTGCATACTTGTCTCTCTCTCTGGCAGTAAATCAGTGCCATCAAATCCTCTTAGTCAGTGTTACTCTGCATGTTGTAAGAGAAAGAGTTTTGAAGGATTTCTTCCTTCTTGCTTCTTGGCTGTGTCAACTATAAAACCCTGTAGCCCTGACACATCTCTTTTTTCCCTCTCTCTCTTTTACGTCAGCATAAATCAGGGAAAACTCACTGGGGAAGCTAAGACGGTATAAAGCTGCTGGGCTGTTCCTCTATTCCATGCTGGCCTGAGAGCAGACACCTAACACTGTGTTGCCTGAATGTAGCTTGTAATCATATTCTTCTCTGGAAATTGGATCTTTCTTAAGGGAGCCCTGAGCTCTGGATATTTGGCTTCTTTCTGGTCCTCTCAGTCTCCAAAGAGAGAAAGGGGCTTGAAGACCAATTGAGAGACAGAGCAGTACAATTTATTGGAATAGGATAAGATCTGTATTGGACTCTGTATGACTTGTGATGTCAGAGTTGCATGATGTGGCTCTGCAGTGACAGTGGAGAGGAGCCGGGGGTAATCTTCAAGAAGGAGCTTTTGCTTCTCCTTGTTCTGCAGTTGAAGCTGACTCAAGAGGCCTGTGGCAATAGTGCTCCTTAGCACAAAGCAAACGGCAGCAAGAGATGCTGGGAGTTCTCTGGGTACTTTCTGTGTTGAGAACAGTTACCATTTGCATGAGACCATTGCAACAGCAGAAAAGGTGAAATATGATACTACTTCCCCACTCTGGTTTGTAAGGAAGTATCAGGTTCTGGCAAGTTTGGACACCTGCAGCAATTGACTTCTTTCCAGCATAAGTCCAAAGGCTTCAGCTTTCCAGCAAGTAATTCTCTCCTAGGAAAGAGGCATAAGAGAAGGAGAAAATGAAGGGAAAGTGAGCAAAGAAAATAGAAGGACAGCATTTTTCAACAGCAAAATACTGTGCAGGCTGCATGTTGGAAGGAAGAAAGAAAGGGAACCTGCAAAGCAGAGAGTATTTTGAGGTAGATACAGCTGTCATGTTTGATTTCAGTATTATTTGTTATCTTTGGGAAAAAATGGTGAGTGGAAAGATGTGCTAATATGTTATGGCTGTTAAGTTGGGATGGAAAGTCTCAGTGATGCAGGGTAGGTGTATGGTTGACACAGACCATACAGCCATTTCTTTCACCTCCCGCTTAACCAGCAATAAGACTGAGAGAATTGAACATACCAGAATAAATTCCTGTCTTGGTTACTTGGGAGAAACTCCAAGACAGCCCTTCTAATATAATCAGAGTCGGATTTTGGTCAGAGCTATAGGATGCATTAGGAGACTGCTGCAATAGTCCTGATGGGCAGTGTGTTGGTGCATTTAGTGTCACCAAGGCATTCCCCCTTGCTTGACGTGGGTATAGACCCTGCTGTGACTTTAGTGTGTAAGTAGGGTTCCCAAATATTCAGTTTCTCTTTTAAGTGCTTATGCTATTTTGAGAAGTATGACATGTATTCATGATAGTATTACGACTTTTATAAATTTAAAATCAGCTTCCAAAGCATTTTAGTCCAAACCTTCCTGATGATTTAAATTTGTTGATTTTGTCTAATTCAAGAATCTACATTCTTAAATCATTTAACTTCTCAAAAAATGCATTTGAAGACCCTAATGGAAAACTTTGAGTTCATTTCAAGCGAGTTTCATTTTGAACAGCTAACTTTCCGCACTGGCTGTGACGTGATGTTAGTTAGTTTTCCTTTGGTTGGCTACAGCCAAGAAACTGGGCTTGTCTGGCACATCAGCATGGAAATCAGTAAGGGACATAAGCAAGAAAATGATCTAGCACCCGAGGAATATTTTATTGTGTGGAATGGACAGGAATAATACGTATGCAAATGTACACACAAAAAGCATTGTAGTCACTTAATATAGTGTGTATAGATGTATTTGCAGCTGACAATTAGTGACAACAAATAAAATGCATAGAATTTGTTAGTAAATAAAAACAAAACAAACAAAAACTCCAAAACAAGCAAAAAGCAGAGAGAGGAAAAAAGTGGATAAATATTGCAAAATGTAGATTTAACTCCCAGTATTCGTGGAAAATGTTTAACCTTTTTGAAAATTATAGTTAGACATTTGCAATGGGCTTGATTTCTTATGAGTGGAAGATATTCAGTCTTCCCAACTGCACTAATTCACCAAATATGATTTATGCTTGAAATTTGTAGTATATTAATGGATTTTAAGTGCTTCCAGCAATTCCATTAAATACGGATGGAACAAATAAGTGAACACTTTGCCAAAGGTGGAGACACCACAGTTGTGAAACCAGACAGTGGTTTATGTCAAACACAGTCATTTAAAAACATAGCGGTGAATTAAAGTAAAAGTGACTTAAAGATTGGGTATTCTACAAAGTGTTGCTCTAAATGAAGACAAGAGTATGAGCAATAACATCTGGATGGAATAAAGACCCATCTGAGAACTAAAGTAAAATAGCATTGTTTATTTGAACAATTTCTATGTTGGAAGACAGAACTTAATACCAAGAGCAAGAGTCTCTGGGAGTTTTGACAATTGATACAAAATTTTCATCAGCTTTACTGTCCATGTTAAGTTAGATAATGTTTAACATTCGCTTATGATGTGCCCACTGCCTGATCACCCTGCCTGCTTTGGGCATCTTGGAGGTTTAAAGTCAGTAGAAGGAGACATAAAGCCAGATGACAAGAGAGCAAGGCACCACAATTAATTGCAAATGTATTGCAAGATAATCCCCTGCGCCTTTACCTGAGGCCACACGGGGACTGAACATATGTGTCTGCTTCTGCTTGTGAGAAAAGCACTCTTAACAGCCGAGTTTAGGTTTTTCTTTTATTTAAAGTTTTACTCCTAGAGTGGTTTTAGTCACTGTGGGGGTGCCACATAGAGACACTTAGTTTCATAAGATTTGCTGTCTTGCATATAACAGTTTTCTCTACTTGGCCAACTTCTTCGTCATTAACCTACAGGGAATTGTAGACACCAGGGTTTATTTAGATGATCTTTCAAGTGTCCTTCCTGTTTATAGAATCATTAGCCACATGCACAAGACAAACTGGAGGCCAGGGAATGGAGGATACCATGCTAACAGGAAGCACCTTCATGTAAATAACAGTGATGCTCCACAGCATCCAGCAACTACATGTTCCTGCAGGATGTGACCAGTTTTGAAATACTTGTTTGGAAACAGAAGTATTTCCTCTATCAACAGGATTAAGCAAAATGAGAGATGGCCATGTTTGCATTTACGCACACACATAAAAAAAAAAAGAAAAAAAAAAGAAAAAAAGAAAAAAAAGGAAAAAAAAAGAAAAAAAAAGAAAAAAAAGGTGACTTCTGAATTGGAGTTTAGAGGATTTCTTTGGGTTACTGACACTGTCATACTTTTGAGAGAGTTGAGCATTCCTTTACTTGATGGACTGAGATAATTTCACTTTGAATTTTAGCTTGACCATATGAATGAACCTTCAGCTCTGTATGCGCTGGGGAGAACAATGCAGGTGATAGAACAGGCTCCTGGAAGCACACGGTTATGTTTGCTCAGACATTTGTTATTCCTAGGGTGCCTATTAATGGTGTAATCATATCTGCTGTTATTAATGTATTTGTGTCATTATTTAAGGACACGCATAGACACCAGAGCTGAGACATCACCAACATAATATCTTGACAGATTTCTTCCTGAAAACAGAAATGTCTGCACATTCAAAAGTGTTTGTCAAATAAAATAGTGGAGAACAGTTTTTAGTTTTTATTAGGATTTTTTTTTTTTCATTTTGTCATCTTTTGCATTTTATGGTGGTTCCCAGTGCTCATGGATGAAAGCTTTGTTTCTGCATCCAAATGGACCTTGGTGGTCCCTCAGTAGGTAACAGTTGCCTGTGACCTTCTGTGGGCCCAGGCCTGCATATGGTGCACTGACCTCACCCACTCACAAACAAACAACAGAGATGATCTAGAAGCTCTCTGGTGAAGAAAATTAAACACTGCAGGTCAAATGGAAATCAATTACAAGCTGTGCAGAGGAATTTGGAAGTCAACGCCAGCTCTCATCCGCAAATTGGGATGAAGGCAATCAAATGTTGGGTCAGCTCAGGTCACCCTGTGGCTTTGGTATCCATTTTTCATTCAATATAGGATAGGGAACTCTAAACATCTGCAACAGTGGATGAAGTTAACAGATGACTTAGATAGAGTGATAGATCTTGTGCTGAACACGTTGTGCTAGTGCAAACAAAATTATTTCAGAAAAAAAAATAGCCCTTTGTAGTAAACAGAAACACAATCGCACCCATCTAAACAAAATCTGTTAATTTTTATATTTAGCTCGGCCTCTGATTTATGTATTAAATCTATTTGGTAACATTTGTCTAATGCAATTAAACAGTTTTCAGCACTGATACTCTTTTAACATTTACATGAACACAGAAACATTTCTCAGCTACAATAATAAAAATTGGCAAGACTTACAAGAAAAGTACCTAAATAAATTAGAAGCCCAAAGCTCACTCATTTCTATTTCTATATAGCATAGTTCTTTGAAATGACCTATGGACTAATATAGGATGTTATTTTATGCCACTAATCCTTGAAAACAGCTGTTAGTGGAGATGGCATCAGTGCTTCAATTTAAAATGCAAGTCATGACTCATTGTAACGCATATATTACACATCTGTAACATGCACAAAAGTATCCTGAATGGTGAAATAAATTTTTACTGTATCTAGTAGTATTGCAGACTTCTGAGCTTTGATAAGATTGAACCCATCATAAGTTAACTTTGTGTCTTGACATGGAGTTTCAATGTAAACTGGTAACAAAAAATACAGGGTATTGCAGGCTGGGTCACAATGGTGATGATGGACATGGATGTCTTTACCATAGTCCTTTTTATTTCCAAAAGTCCTGCAGGGTCGCATGGGATAAAACAGGCCCAACTTTGTTAACCCAAAAACTTGGGACTGTCCTACCAACGCTTTTTTGGCTCTGAGTGACTTCATTCTCTTTCTTTGTGCTTTACATATCCTGCTACTTCTTGTCCTTGTTTTCTTAAAAAACCTACCGTCATACAAAACCTAGCACAGGCCCATCATGCATCTTATCCTTTCCTGAGCAGATGTAATATGTGTATCCCACCTCTGGTTGAGGCAGTGATGAATTTCTGCATCTTGAGAGCTTTGGACTCTCTGGACTCAGAAGCTTGTTGGATTTGTCTGTCATTTGGATGTATTTGGGTGGCTGGGAATTTTCCAGCAATATTGCAGCAGGTTTATCTCTTTTGTGGATCACAGGATTAACACAGTAACAAAACCTAATTTCAGTCTATGCAAAATGGAAAGCAACAACACTAGTAAAACTGCGTATTCATGAGTATTTCTGTGCTGCATTTATTTGAGGAAAGACTTTCCTGTCTCATAACTTTTATGCGTAGGAGGCTGTGGTATCTCATGTAAGTCTTCCCTGGCCAGGAGTCCTGAAAGAAAAAATTAATTTGTATAAAATCAAATGGATAACAATCTATGTTTTAAAGACAGGCATGACCACCAAGGAGGTCCTGGGTTAGAGCATTAAATATTCTCCTCTGATCCCAGGGGCTTGGTTTCAATGCACACTGGGATCTGAAGTCTCCAGCAATAGGTGACTACAGCTGCTTCCAAGAAGTCTCAATTGTGGAGTTTTACAGCTTGCATCTGGCTCACAGCTCATACATTAAACATCCTCCAGAGAGACAACAGTCTCATTTTTGTTCTTTAAACACTAGAACAAAACTACAACGAAAATCTAAAGCGCAAACCTTTTCTCCAAACTACATGAAGGTCAAGGAAATAATCTCTTCTGCCAAAACATCAGGAAAACACATACAGAAAAGCAGATATCACAAATAAAAGCAAGCAGCTATTATAACACCACTAGTAATCTCCTTTTAAAACTGGCTAGCAGTGCGGAAAAGTTGAAAATGTTCTTTCAAATTACTTCCAACAGCAAGGGATAGGATATTGCACTGGGCATGATATCCTAGCAGGTGGGTCCCACTACCTTCTGCTCACATGTGTTTTCCATAATAAGTCAAAGCAAAGAACTACTTTTCATGATTCTGTTTTTAAAAGTCAACTTTGAAGAGAAAATTCTACCATGGTTCTAATGTCACAAGTGGTCTAACAGCAGTGGTGTGGACATGCAAAGAGTTCGAAAGAGAAATGCTGATGGTGCCCTTGGGAACAGGGCTCCCTATTTACCAGCAGATTCTCCGTGAAATGCATCAAGGGCTGGAGCCTGGGGGCTTCAGCCTCCAGTTCCTGTTTGTAAGGAAGCTATTTGGCAGTAGTGCTCCCACACTGCCCTAAGGCTCCTGAGCAATGTGAGGAGAGATGATTTTCCCTGCCTCAGGATGAGCTCTGGCACCTCCCTCCTTGCATGGGAGATACTGCAGGAGTAAGGACAAGCAAAACTAAGTGTGGACAGAGAGATGTTTCTGTTGGAAGCCACTCCATCCTCTCCCAAAAGGACCTCCCACCCCATGCACCCTGCCTCATCCTCAACAGCTCTTCATTGACCACATCTCTGACATAAGTGACAGAATAAGAACTCCATTGCCACAGGCAAAAGCCTGCTCTCCCTAGCGCTAGAATCGGTTCTGAGGCTGCTGGGGGACAGCAGTGTAAATATGTTTGAACAGTGAACAGCAGACTCTCCCCCTGCTCACAGGTCAGGAGAAGTTTGATCCGACTGCTCTATCCATGTGGAAGATCAGTGATAATTATATTACACACAAAATGTACTGCAACCCAGTGGCTCAAAACCCCATGTCTTTGCTACACCATTTCATGCTGACTGTGTTTCTGTGCTTTTATGATGCATATGTAGACTGCAGATCAAAGGCTATTTCTAGGTCATTTTACCTATAAGATTGTTGAGGTTTCCTGCTAAATCACTGAGAACAGTGAAAATTTAAAGTGTTTTTATTAAACTTGCACAGTCAGCACACAGGAAAATTAGAAGGTATGTTAACTTGGGGTTGAATACCTCAAAGAAACCAAAATGCTTAAAAACCAAATAGTTAAACAAAAGTCGACTTATAAATCTCTTGAAAAGTCCCAGAGATCTTCCAATCTGTCTGCTGACGCCTTCTGCCTGTCTCTGACCCTCCTAAATCAAAGAATTTATCTAAGTACAAAAGTTGACAGTTTGCATTTAATGAAAGTTGCTTGTCTTGTCAGTCTGCAGAACTCTTGTTACCACTGGCCATTTTCTTGATGATGTGTTACAGCAACACAATGGCCAGCAGCACTTATGGAAATAGAAGCAAAAAGTGTCCTGATTAATTTTAAATATGCTCATTTTTTAATATGAAATGTAGGTTGTAAAGAGATGTTGTGTGTTTCAACTAGCAGAAATTCTGTTTTGAGGGAGTGCTTACTGTTCCTGATAATACACATTGTATGACAAAAGAAAAATAAATATAAGGACCACGCTTTGCTTATTTTCAGGGGGGTTATAATTAACAACAATTCTGAAATGGTTTCAAGTTTCTGTGCACAGTTCTGCTCATCAGTAAAGATCTATTACACTTGCAAGCATCAAAAAAAAAAAAGGTTTATGTCAATATGTACTGCTTTAGTGTCTCTGAAGCTTTCCAGACTTATGCTTCAGTCCTGTGTACTTCTACTTGGGGTTTTTCTTCACCCATGTGCTTCAAGTGAAGCATTTACCTACATTTTGTAGAATGTAAATTGGCATTAAGTTGTGATTTTGAGAAATATGTTTCCTTGCATGTCACATACTAAGTCCTTATCATAAGGTAATGTTAGTCTTTAGCACTAAGTACCCTACCAGCCCTCACAAAACAGCCTCATGTTATGTTTTCAGGGTATTGAAATTAATTGCTTGTACTTAGTTTCCGTTTTGTTTAAAAGAAAGGTCTTTTCTCATATACTGTAGAATACACATCAGATGAAGGCAGTGTAGTTAATGCTAAACAATATTCATTTGTTTACAAGCAATTTCTCTTCTCTGGACTGGAAAGGATCTGTAGAGCCTTCCCGGTGATCATGGATGGCTACATCGTCTGAAACAACCTCTGAAATTTTAGGCTGCTTCAGGGCTATAGACTCTACTTGATAGTGAGGAGAGGAAAGCCAAGTGTGTTGTGACCCATTTAGACAACAAGCAAGATCAGCCAGAGAGAAGAGAGCATGAGGCTGCTGGTAGAAGCCTAGGATTACCAGTAGGTCCTGCTGCATATTTTTTCAACGCTGAACTGTTGCATCTTCTTCAGGGAAGGGGAGAGGTAAAAGGGAAACAGGTGAGCATGTCCAGGCCCAGCAATAAGGAAGGATGGGCAGGATAGCTGAAAGGCATCAAACCCACCTGAAGCCCCTCAGCCTCTCCTTACCTGCAGCCCCACACTGATGCCTCTCTGGAAGGCTGTAACAGGGAGTAGGGGGCTGGAGGAGTGGTGGCAAGCCTGCACAGACAGATGTGGTGAGACCAGTGGCTGAGAACTTCGGAATATGGTTCATTTTTACCAACAGTGCTCATTGGTGACTCCAGAAATGCACATATAAACCTCAGTCCGGGTCAGAAGAAGCACTGAGGTATGTCTACCTCTGTTTTTCTCAAGACTTCATGAGTATCTTCTTCTTTTGTCCAGCTCACAGATCCTTTCTGAAACTATTTCTGTCAAATGTAAGTGGTAATAGAGCTAATACTCTTTTATTGTCCCAGGCCGTCAGAATAGCTTTAAATCTATCTATTGGGAACACCAGTCAGGTATTTTTATATAGAATATATTCAGTTCCAAAGTCTCCGTAATCAGAAGCAACATGGTTTAAATACATATTTTCTTTTTTATTTTATGAACCATAGTCTTCAAAACAAATATTCCTTAAGAAAGTATAAAAAGTCAAAATCCAATATTTTATACCTTTATCCTACTGTTACTTTAAAAGAACCAAAGTAATAAATTTGAGTTTAAAAAAATAATTGTTTCTAAAGTGGGGTTCAGGCCTGTAACTTGAGTTTAAGTTTAGAAGATTGTGCTGGAGGTGCGTGGAAAAGCCTTGAAGTAGATATTTTAAAGAAACTTATAAATTAAAATTGAAATAAATATTGTTGAAAAACTGAGTATGCAGGCTGTGGCATGAGGCTTAGAAAAAAGCAGCTGAGCTTCTGTTGACAGAAGTAGATGGCAGATTACCTTGTGCTCTTCTCCCCAGGGATGCTAGTGGGAGGCCCAGCTCATGAATCTCACTGTTGGACAGTGCTGAATCCTGACCTACGTGTGCTTATAGAGAGAGCCATTCTTTGGACAGCTTGGAAACTCATGACCCTTGGTTTGCAAAAGGCACTTTAAATAGAAGTATTTTGGACTCCACAAATGATCTGTGCTTCAGCGTAGTAAAACATTCCTTTAGTTCATTTTTCTCTTAAGAAACTCCATTCCAAGTCAGCAACCTCATCTTGTAGTCCTGGTTAAGGCATCAAGCAAAGGAGTCAGGCTTTTACAGTCAGCTTATGCAAACACGCATCCGTACACACCCTGGTTTGTTTTCTTATAAGGCAACTAAGAGTCACCCAAAGCTTTAGCAGTGAAAGTTCACAGTCTTAGTCCTGGTGCTGACTGCATTTTAAATAGGTGGAGCACATAAGAGTTGTGATTTAGTTGCCTGGGGTGTTAGTTGTTTATTAGTTGTATTTGCAGTGCCAATGAGAGCTTGGGCTTTTGTGGCACATCGTCTGCCATGCAAAGCAGACTGGTGGGGTGATTTCCTTGGTAAGGAATCTGCCCTTGGGCAGTAGTCCAGGTTGTGAAGATCCAGCTCAATGCCCACCAGGGTTAGCAAGTGTCAGTTTCAAAGTAATGAGACAAGTCAGGTTGTGAGATACTGGATTTCATTTGGGAGTCCTAAAATCAGCACAGTCAGCGAAGCTGGGGGAGGCCTGGGGAATGGTGTGAACCCACTCCTGGCCATACCACAGAGTCTCTTCCCAGAGGAGGGCTGTGATGTGCCTGACCTTCCTGCAGACACTTGCCAAGGCCTCTGCTCTGCAGAGCTTTTTTGAGTGTGGGTTGAAAATCGTGTTGTCTGGACTGAACATGTAAACCACACTGCACAAACCTAAAGCTTAGGCTCAGCCTCCAGAGGGAAAGTGTGGGGGTTTCCTCTATTCCCAGAAAGCTGTGTTAGCAGTCTCCATGCCAGGTTGTGGTGAGGAGGTGTGTGTGAAAATGGCCAGTACCAGCTGGCTCACTTACCCTTGAGACCACTTTTTAGAACTATAATTTATTGTATGAAAAAAAAATTAGCATAATTTAGAGTTACCCTGAGCTCTCTGATTTAGGGCCACCTTGAATAACTTCTGGGAATCATAGACAGCCCTCAGAAGTCTCTAAAGCTTGTAGGCAGGAACCAGGTCTCTTGTATCATTATTTCTGTGCTGTTTTTTTCACTGGGACATGCAGATGGCCACACTTAATGAGGCAGTTACCATTGCAAAAACTACTCTGTCAGAAGGCCAAATTTCTGTTTGCAATTCACCCATGATGGCTGAACAGTTCAGCCACAGAGTAGAGGTTTAACTGACTTTGGTTTTATCTGTATTTTTAAATCACACTAATATGCTATTTTAATATATATGTATATGCATGTGTGTAATTATATTGATGGCCAGTCTCTTCGCGAACGAAGAACCGGGGAAGGTCTTTCCACCTTCCAGCCTGCGCATTGGATTTTTTAGGTGAGACACAGTGTGCGCGGAACTGAGCCCACCCTTTAATCCTGAGGTTCATCTGCCGGGGCCAAGCACGCTTGGATGGTGGCAGCGACGTCCTCAGGACGTAGATGGATTGCCTTACGGGCTAACGAGCTTATACATATGATGTATTATATACAGTAACATACATCTTATATTCGTGTAATGTTTGTTTATATACCTAAAATATGTTATTTCCACTGATAATCTTACTGAAGAGTGGTCCTGACGAGGCAATGGCCTGGAATGGATTTTAAATTTAGATTTGTTTTTAATGATAGGCACATTTTTCATATTCATAGCAGTAGACTCTACAGTATCTGCTAGAACTATGCTGTTCTGGTTGCCAGCTAGATCACTGTCCCTATTTTTTTCTTGCACCTCTGTATTAAGTTTTGATGCAGTACTCAGCTCTAAAGCAGAAGTTTTAACAGGACACTGAGCCTTCTATTCTTTCAACTCCTCTCTGTAACTCCTACTGAAATGCACTTTATTTACTTCACTGTAACTCTTTTTCCATTAATTGACCATTTGTAATTCACTGGAACCATAACAATGACCTATGCACTACAATGAGAGTAATGGAGTGTCCCCCAGACACAGAGCCAGCCCACCTTGAAAGCCCTGACATTACCACCACCCCACCGGATTAGCGGAGATGTGGTTTATATTAGTGACCTGAAGAAGGTTCATGCCCTCTGGGAGAAGGCCGTTCCCTGGAATGGCAGTGTGATTAATGGTTTATTTACAGCAGTGACATCAAGGCTGTCAGGACTCTTCATCAGTCTTTGATGTAAAACACACTAAGAGGCCCTAGGTCATTCTTATCTGCTCAGAGAAGAGAAATCAGAAATGAGGAGTGGTTTAGTGTGGTCACAATTCTGGTAGGATTATTTTCCATGATGGCAAGAGAAGGAAGAAAATTATAAGGTCATTTCTACTTCACTGGCCTTACTGATGAGACTGTGTGACCACAGAGAGACCAAGATTTCTCTTTTTTGGCTGGGGGAGAGCAGCAAGAGAGCACAAGTGGCAGGCAACATGTTGAGAAAATGCAAATGCCTACGTCAAATCTACAGGACATTGTGAGGGGGAAGTTCTTCAGTTCTGCACAAATCATCAACCAGGACAGGTTTTTCATGTCCTGGGTAAAGTTGAGCTTTTACAGGTATTTTTAGGGATCAGAGTGTAGTCTTCAGAGCTATCATGTATGGACATTTCCAATTTTTAATATTTTTCAATACTATTTCAGAAAAGCTTCCAGTCCTGAAAACTTCCTGTGTTTTCTTGCTGAGTTGGCTAAGCACGGTCTGATTTTCCTCCGCTCTGTGTACTGGTAACTCCCACGCAGCCCCACTGATCAGTGAGATAATGTTGAGGCAGCGTCAGCCCTTTCTCTCAGCCCACTGATGGGAATGAGTTTGCTGATACTCAGCACGTTTGCAGGGGCAACCAGCTCCTCCCCTGCCTGATCCAGATCCTGTGGTGCAGGACTCTTCCAAGGAGAGCTCTTGAGTCGGGGGTTTTATGCAGTACTGTGTCCGTGGCGCTTCAGTTCTGCATTGCCTTCACAGGGGACTTCCTTAAAAATGACTAAAATTCCTGAGAAGTTCTCCTGGGACTAGTTGAAATAATAACTGAATGAAAACCAGTTACTGAATCACAGCCAGATAAGACTGAAAATAACATTTGGGGGGGGGAGGGGGGTAGGAGGAAGAAAACTACGTTGGAGAGCCTCAGCCTCTCCAAAACTTCCCTCTGTTAAGAAGTCTGGCACTTGCGCTATCAACATGTTCCAACCTACTTGGCTTGGTGTGGTCTCCTCGCTATTTCCCCGTGCCTGAGCAACATAACCTCATGAGACAGCTTTTCTGGATACGATAGCCTGGCAGACTGCACTCTTTCTTACTGGGTTAAGATCTACACGTAGCAATCTTTGACTTGCAGTAATATGCATGGGATATATCCCTGTGAACCAAACCATTGATCTTAACAGAGCCTTGACTTGTTTAAAACCCTGTTAACAGGCTTGCTTGGCACAGCTGGCTTCCCAGAGCATATTTTGTGGAGTCTGCTCCCTCCTTGGCTTCTTGCAGAGTACTGTTTAAAAATTAGTGTATGCAGTGAGGACCACCCAAAGCAAATGATTTCCATTATACCTAACGAGAACTTAAACACAAGAGTGTTGCATGTATGTGCAACAGGACCCAGAGATTTCTCAACAGCAGGTGTTACTTAGGGGAAGCAAAAAGCCCCAGGATGTAGTAGGAACAAACCACCCAAATAAACCAATCAAGAAAAAAGTACAGAAGTAAATTAAAATTTTGCACACAATGAAAAGTGAGGTAAACAAAGTTGCGCACTCCTGCTCTAACTTTAATCCTCTAAAAGGTTTTTAGAAATGGCTTCTAGCCCACTGTAGTTATTTTAATGGCAAGTATTTATTTCCATTTGATTAGTGCAGTTCTGTGTACAGAATCTAGAGCAGAAAGACTGGAAAAGACAAAAGAAACAAAATACACTGAAAACAAGTCTTTTTTAAAGACTCCCCCTGTTTCTCTTTTCCCCATTTCATGGGAGATTCAAGGTAACAGAAGTTTATGTGGCTGGTGAGTCACAACCAGCAATCATTATACTCAATACACAACTATACATATATTTTGGTATTTTCCAACTCTCAGAGAAAGTTGCATAATTTTCTCATTTTCTAAAACTTTCCCAGACCACTCCCTTTGTAAAATCTGTGAAAGGGCTTTTAGCTATTTTGTGGTCAAGTCTGTGTCCCCTGTTCAGCTTGTGTGTCCCAAAATACACTTCAGTAAACTCAGAACAAAGTTGGGCTACCCTCAGAAGACTCCACTCCCTTTCTTCTCTCCCTCCTCAGTTCCTTGTGGGAACTCAGGAGCCTAATTTATTAAATGCTGCAGGATTTGTTGGTGATGAGCACTGCAGCATAGAAATAAGCAAGGGAAACCTGGATTTTCTGGCACCCCTCTTGGGAACACCCAGACCTCCAACCTTTTTTCCTCCCATTGCTTTTGTCTCACTATTGCAACCTGAGGCTCATCCCTGGCCATGTGCATCTCTTCATTCCCTCTGTGCCAGCCAGAAAGACCCCTCCACTCCTCTGCTGCCTGCCAACCTGCCTACCTGCTGGGGGGGACATCCACAGCCTGAACTGCTCAGAGCTGTCTCCAACAGTGCTTCAGTCAAAGAGGGTGCATGATGAGTGAGAAGCCAGCAAGGATTAGGGAACACTCAGGTACCAGCAGCCCAGCTTCTATCTGGGAAGCTCTGTCCTTTGGGTGCTGGGGCAGGGCATCTGGAGCTGCTCTGGGCTGATGCTGGTCACATCAGGCTACGGAGCATCCTGCTTTTGTCAGACTCCTTCCTACCTGCAGTGCCCCACTGGAAAGCCGAGACTGTTTTTCCCTCACAAGGAGAAGTAGGTGATATATGTGAACGTTTTAGGAGACCAGCAACCCAAGGGTTAAAATGCAGCTTTACTACAAGCTCTGTTTTAGGTACAACTCAGTCATTAGCTGCTGAATCATATCTGCTTCCCGGATCCCCTTCTCAAGGGAAAGGCAGCACTGCCAGCTCCCTTCACAACACACAGAAAGACCTGTCTGCTTGCTGGTCCTGCTCAACATCCTGGAGCCAGCTCCCCACCCACCCTGCCTGCAGAAGGAGGTGTGCAGGCTTTATCCAGCAGTCAGTGCAAAGCAGGGGGGACAGTAGGCCCATTTTCCCATCAGCATAAGGTAATGGGATGGGCCACAGCTTGTTTCTAAAGCCTAGTTTCTGCAGCAGAAGTCACAGCTTGAGCAAGCTGCTTTGCCTGTGCTCCCCCTAAAGAGCATGTCAAATTTCTATTCTGTTTACTATATCCAGAGTCTAACATCTCTTCTTGAATCTGATATAACCTGCTTTGTATCACACAGAGTTCTTGCTGTGTGTATGTAACAGTTCTTCAGGTGCCAAATTTTTCCAGTGTAACATGCAGCAGATGTGCTTGCAGTCTTTTCAAAGCTGTTTTAAAAAAACAGCTACAGTCAATCTATTTTCAAAGCTAACTAATATGTCCTTGTTTAAGGGCAAATGTTTTCACAACTACCTCAGGAATGGGTCGTCATTTTTTCAGTGCCTTGTCTATGAAACCTTTCATTGGTGACTATTGAAAATTTACTGACGGATTAATTTGTTGATATGATATGTTCTTTAAAGTTTTGGCATCCATCTGGAAAGTTAATGGCTAATAGTCAAGCTCTGACAAAGTGGACTGATTCATTTTTTCAAGAATGTATTGCAACTTTTTAGTTCTGTAAGTGTTTCAATTATCAAATGCCTGTGGATTTTGGATGAGGTGTCTGAAACATAGGTAAACTAAATGGATATATAACACTGACAAACTGAAAAGCAGAGCAGCCACAATACTCCAGGCACAATATCCCTTGAGAGTAATAATAAGCCTCTCTTGAAGAGTTCAAGTGTGGAATGGATATAATGCTGCTCCATCACAGTTACAGACAAAAATGCCTTTGACTTAACTGGAAATAGTATCAAAACCAAGAAACAATGTCTGATAATGAAGCAAATAGGAACCTTATTGCACTGGGAGAAACGAGAAATGATGGCATACTGTGTTGCTGTGTTTTTTGACAAGAATTGAATGTGGGGCATGAAGTCTTCTTCCCAGCACACAGAAAGAAGCAGTGTTGATACTGCAGTTTTAACCATACTTTGGAGGTGTTGCTCCTCCTGCCAAAGTAGAAACAAAACAATGTTGGCTAAATTAGTGTCCCCTTTTTACACATCAGACTGCAGAGGTGGCTTTCTGTAAGGACGGACTGTACTATAGTCAGGATACAGAAATGGGGCTCGGGTATGAAGTGATAATGCTTCTCCCCATTGGCTTACTAGGATATTGTTGCCTGTTCTTGAGCTGGTCTGAGAGGTCTAATTTAGCTTTTTCTGCTCTTTGGTGTGGTGTTGAGGGTTGTTGTGTGATGCCACCATGGGTGGGTTGCGTGCCTCTTGCAATTTGTGTTACTCAGCCCAGAGAGACAGGACCATCGACCGTGCTGGGCATTATACAGACAGAAAAAGCAATGGTTGCTTGTTCTGTCTTAGACAAGTCTCTTATGATCACATCAATAGAGGGAGGAACTCGCACAACTTGAGTGTGATTTGTGATATGTATGTGAAGCCCAAATCCCACAGCAACGGTCCCCAGAGACCCTGCTCAGCTACTCTCCCAACCTGGAAGCAACCAAATGTCATAGGCCTCCCCACCTCTTTAGGCTCTCTGGCTCCCATCTCGCTCTTGAGAATGTACCCACACTGATGGGCAAGCACCAAAGTGATCAAGGCTCTGATGCAAGCCTATGTGTGGGTTGGAGTTTGAGGCGGTGTAACAGGCATGTCCTGGGCAGCATGGGGCACAGCCTGAGGAAGAAGCCAAGCTGTCCTATACATGATCTGTGCTCTGGAGGTATGGGGTTAGAAGTCACACGTGTCCAACAGTCACCTTCAGGATAACAAATTCACAATCTTGCCCTCTGTCTTCTCATGCTTTTTCTCTTGTCTCTTTGTGTCACAGGATTTAATTTAAAATCAATTCTACTAGCATAAATGCCAATATTAGTCTAGGGAACTAGGCTTTACTGGCAGCGGGAGACTTGCAAAGTACAGCTGAAGGAACAACGTCTGAGTGTAACACATTAGGAAGCCCTGAGTCAGCACAGGCACTGCACTGTAGTCAAGAACATCTCCTGTTTACTTCACAGTGATTAATATCAGTCATCTGCTCTTCATTAAATTATTAGATCCTTGATAATAGGAAATTTCCTGGAGTTATATTTGGAAATCCCATCCATCTCTCAAGAATTTACCTGCTGGCTCTTCACCTTGTGTGGCAATAGCAATGGCTTTGGCACCAGGGTGACCGGCAATGAGGCTGGTCCGGCTGGAGGTGCTGGACACTCCGGAAATCCCAGAGGCAAATTGGAGCTGAAAATGAATGGCTTTTTAATTTAGCTCTGATCTACAGGCCACATGTGAAATAAAATAATGCCTTAGATATTAACAGTGTTCCTGGTTATGCTAAACTTTAAAAGGAATCTCTTAGCCTTATGCAGATTAGGCCTCAGTCTTTGACATGGAAACAATTACTACTTGAATGTGGTCTCTTTTTCACTGTCATCCTAAATTTGCCTTGCCTCTTAGCAAACTAATGCATGTCGAAAAGATTAATGGATTAAACACGGTCAGGGATAAGCCTATTACACTAAAACCTCTTAAAATCAATCCATACCTTGTAAAGGAAGAGATCACCTGAAATACAAGCCTCAGGGAATATCTACAGGGTGCCATGACCATCCTCACACCATGGTTACTGTTGCAGGCACCACTAGGCTGGATATGCCAGCTCTGAGTGTCACACAGGCCACAGCCAAAGTTGGACACTGTGGCCTAGGGTGAGCTTCTTGCTACCTCACCACCACCCCCCAAGCCATACCCTATGTAGCCAGTTTTAGTATTGGGAAAGATTTGCTCTCAGAGAACTTTACTGGACTATGTTTCCTTTGACTTCCCAGAGGTTTCTTTTGCAATTCATGGTCTGGGCTCATGGACCAAAGTGACTGCTCAAGAGAATCTTGCTGGTGTCATCTTCCACTCTGCCTGCCCTGTGGAGCCTCATGCTTCCCTGCAGCTCCACAATATCTCTCAGCATTTTCTCAAGAGGTTTTGAAGAATGTTTCACAAACAATTGGCCTAGAATGCTGAAAAAAATACCCATCTTGTTTATCTATGCTCCAAATTATTTACCACAACTGGTCACTTTAAAATACAGTTTACACAGTGTTTGAGCAGTTCATTCCATAATTTAAGGATAATCTTTAGAGATTCCTAAATATTCTGTAAATTTTTATTTTTTTAATAGATAATTATTTCATATATAAAATGTAAATGAAGAGAGGGACAAGAGAGCCTGACCCTCAAAAGAGATCTTTTAGAAAAGAGAGGGGAATCACTCTTTCAAGTCTAGACCTGGCATTACCTTTCTGCTCCAAGATCTAAAGCACACACTGCACCTTAAAAAACCTGCAGCTGGGACTTACATCCACTGGAAGTGGCACAAATAGAGATCAATAGAGATTTGATGCTTTTGAAGCCAACCTTGCATGTGTTCACGCTGAAGCCAAAGGGTTACCTACACAGTAGGCTGCTGTTTGCAGCTATGGCCAGGTAGCAGAGGCTCCATGTCTCCAGTTTCATGCTATCTGTTAAACTTGCAGTGCTAGATAAGCCTCATAAAGAATCATATAACCTTGTCCACAGTTTGGCAAATCAGTGACAGTTAGTACATCAAGATTTTCACAAGTCAAACTCTTAGTTTGGCCTCAAGCCTGCAAGACCTACCCATATGTAAGAATACAAGCATTTAAGAGAGTTTATCTTACATGAAGGGAATATAATATTGGAGCCAGCTAGAGGTAGCATGAGCAATCGCTGCACGGCCTCCAGGGCATGGTGTTCACCCCACTCCCAAATTACCTGATTGTATTGCAGTTATCTAACTTCATTTGACTGCAAATTATAGTCATCTTTCTCCTGTAACATGACAGCTCTATCCTAGTTGTATGTCTTTTGATACTGGAAAACCAGATGAACAGAATAACTGCAAAAAAATTCAGACTAAGACAAACTCTCTTCAGGAAAATCACTTTGATGTCAAGCACAAATTAAAAGATCCCAACAAGCAGGCCAGGCAAAATGAAGTGAGAATCACTGATCACAGTGTGAAATACAGAGTCTTTGGGAAAGTACAGAGATTCTTGAGTTAACCAACATTTACCTAAAGCAACAAACTATTTTGAGTATCTCTGCTGTTATGTTTTTAGATGTAAAGAGCTTGATTTTTAGAGGTACTTACCCATCCTTTTCAGAAAAACTATGTTTCTTGAAGTCATGTCAGGTGGTAAACCCCTCACACTGAAAAATTTAAAATATTTCCAATGTAGAATCTGCAATTATATAAGTAAATAAGATTACAAATTAAATTAAAAAAAAAAAAAAAAAGAAACAACCTTGCTCTTTTGGACAGTGTTTACATTGCACAGATTTGACTGATGAATTAGAATCTGATTGATGGTCCAAAAATGCCCACCATATGTTCCTTCTCCATTCCAGGAGACTGGATAAACATACAATGCTTTCTTGAGATGAAAGATTTTGTAAGAACTGTGTACATAAAACATAGTACTTCATGAATAGAATATGTTTTATCTCCATAGATATTCTCATCTTTAAAAACACAATATCTTTCATTTTGCTTCAGACATAGAGGACAATTTGTTTGTTCCTTTTCAGCCACATTTTCTTAAGGAAAAACAGGCCTCGCTTCTGAGAATGTTTTTCTGCCCTTCTTTTTCCTGAATTTTTTTCACGATGAGCTTCATGATGCAAATCATATTGACAATTTGAAGTCACTGTAAAACAACAACAACAAAAGTGTTTTGTCTTACTGCAATAACAGTGTGAAAGTTTAGATGCTGGCAGGAGCACCCTGAGGGGTGTAAGGTCACTTGTTAGGTTTTTCAAATCCATTCTCTCTTCATTTCAAATGACCACTGGAATGTCATGAGCATTTGGAAATCACTGGTTTTGCCTCGAAGGTATGTTGAATCTTTGCTGTGGAGAATGACCATAATGCTTTAAAATCTAACTGACCATCAACATTTCCAGATGTGCAAGGAGGGCTGATTTCTTTCTCAAAGCTCCTTTTCAAGACGCAGCCTGCCAGCAACACAGTTCAGAACATATGGAAAAGGCACCAAGCGTCTGACCTTCTGCTGGAAGAGACCTTTACTTGAGATTTGTCCAGTGTGTATCTTACATAGAAACTAGTGCTAAGTATACAAAGCAAAACCACATTTTTGGCTTTAGTGAAATAAATTGCAGCTCCTCACACTCCAAAAGAATGTAGGCTACAGAAAAAGGAAGAAAAAAAAAAAAGCGTCCAAAGTAAAAGAAATCCAACATGCTTAAATCCAAACCCTCCCAAATGTTGTGTTTAAATTAAAATATCAAGGGATTAATTTCCTTTGACTGACACAGTATTTCTGCTAAAAAGGTCCTGTGCACCTCCCTTTCTGCATGCATATCTACAGTAATATTGATTTTCATGATTTTAAATTACTGTTGATTCTTTAATAGAACACTAAAGAGAATAATATTATTCATTTCTGAGAATCACAAATCCTCGCACAAATTAAATTACATATGCAAGGTGGTACACATTATATGTATTTATTCTATTACACATGTAATACCATAATTCCTCCTTCAAAACAAGAGTCTTCTATTCTTTGTCTCTTTTTCCCTCTCCATGTAACAAAGCAATATACCTTTAAATGAGTAAAATTCCCAAAGTAACAAGCAAACAAAAACCTAAGGCTTGATTTAGTGTTGCAATATCATGGCAGTAAATGAGGACTCAGGAAATGTCCTATTCCAAAGGCATAGCTAACAACAGAGACTTAAGGCACTGTTATAACATATAAACTATTCACCAATTCTTTGTTGGGCTGTACTCCAGGGAAACTGTATTCTGCTTTGCAGAATTCTAGGGCTGACAGAAACATAAATAGAATAAATGTCTACACTGGAAGAAGATTCTTCTTTTCCTCATTGAAACTATCTCAGAGAATTTATAAATGTAAGAGCGCATAATACTTTATTTTGCCAGCCCCAGGTATGATAAATATATCCCACCAAAAGTGTATTTTAGTCATTTTTGTTTTGAAGCAACAACAGCAGAATTGTTAATTGTATGAACTAATGAACAATGCAGGACACTTAGCTAGTTGAGTTGCTTTAAGGTTGTCTTGCAGAGTACAATGCCTATATCAGTCCAAGTACTGTTTGATTCTTTAGTGTCTGACATGCCTTTTTGCTCCATTTTGTGGCAGAATTGGCTTCAGAGCTCAGGAACTAAAAGGTGGTTACATAGCTTTTTTTGGTTATCACTCTTTACTGCCAATAAAATGCTGTGCATCCTGCCATAGGCTCAGCCTTTCAGAGATATTGGAACAAATGTATTTCAAACTATAAGAAGTTATTTTTACATTAGAGAAAAGGGTGTAAAAAGACCCTTTAATGGTAGTTTAACTGGATCGGTTTATAGGACTAGCCACTTGGCAACGGCATAATTTTCTTCTTGTGCATAAATCCTCTACCTGCCACTAGACCCCACTGAAATGTATTTCCTTTCTTCAGCGGATGTTCCATTTATATATTTTTGTCTTGTTCTGAAAAAGTCATCATCTGATGCATGAAAATATGAAATCATTCAAACAGAATGACTGAAAGATGGCTCATCCAAAATACTGACTACATTTGCATTTTGTTGGTCAAACCATTCTAAATTCCTGCACATCTTGTAGAACCCTCTCAGATATTTTCATTCTTCAACTGCTGTGCAGAGGAACCTCTTTGCAGAAGCTCTCCCTTTATCTTCAAGACACTGGCTCAGGGAGGAGCTGATGTTCTCCTTTGCCTTGTCCAGGTTCTGTATGGGGTTTGTTCTCAAAGAAAGATTCCTTGTATGAGGCATGGCAAACAATTAATAATAGCTGTATCCTAAGGGTACTTGGTGAGGGGTGACACAGACGAATGCAGCTGTAGCCAAAGGGTATGTGAGAGAAGCACTCATGCACAACGAGCAGGCAAAAAAGTGAGAAAGGGGTCAGAAAAAATCCAGACAGACTCCAGCTGTCAGGACCAGCAAAACAGGGATGGGTTGGTATAGATTAAAAAAGGCTAAAAGTGAAATGTAGAAATTCTGGGTGGTTATTTAGGCTTCTGAGTCCAGTCACAGTTATAGGGAAGGGACACAATAAGATTTGTTCCAGGCAGCTTTTAGCTGTACAATAAAATGTTACAAAATGTTTTAGGAAAAGGTGTTGCTCAGAAGCATTTGTAGATGAGTGTCTAGGGAGATGGCAGGATATAATGCCAGGTCTTCATAAAGAAACATCTCACACTGCAAAAATCTGCCTGAAATTGATCTTTTAGTCACACTTCGTTGGCCTCCTAGATAACTTCTTTTCACACTTGAAAAATGAAGAGGATGTAAAAATAGCAATATGCCATGGAAATCATTAGGGACTGCTTATGTGTGTCCAAGAGAAAATATATGGCTTCTAGAACCATTTTGTATCTGCTGAAGTCATTAGATTGTTGGATCATAAGCTTGGGGATGAACAGGTTCACGTTCTTGGCCACAATGCCCAGCATCTGATAGCAAATAGCCCCATCCGCTCCAACCGGCTCTCCAGCCAGTACGTTCTGTTTAAAAAGCTTATGCCTCTGGCATGAGATCTATTTAGTATCAGTACACATGGGCATTGATATGTTCCTTGTCAATATTTTTAGGAATTCAGCTACTTGCTAACTAGTGCAAGAGACTGATGTTGGAAGGAAGCCCATAATGGAAAAAAGCCCATGGGTTTACACTGAAACAAGCTGATATGTGAATGAGAATATATATCAGCCTTGGCAGCTCACATTACTATTGAAATTTCCTGTCTTTCCCACTACCTCAGGGTGGTTTATGCCTAGCAATAAGAATATAATTGAAGACTGTGAGGTTTAGAAGTGATTTCTTTTGGACCCAACAGGCCCTGGAGATTTTTACTACCATTATGTGTGTGCAGAAAATTCTCCAGGGGAACAAGCAAGGTCTGTGGTTATACCATAGCATAAAATGTTCAAAAGATGTTCTGCTTTGATTCATCCTGACAAATGGTTTATGCCTTCAGATTTGC
The DNA here is from genome assembly GCF_003031625.1 of Empidonax traillii. Classification (NCBI taxonomy): domain Eukaryota; kingdom Metazoa; phylum Chordata; class Aves; order Passeriformes; family Tyrannidae; genus Empidonax; species Empidonax traillii. Next base: position 275,020 of record NW_020955360.1, on the reverse strand, counting down.
AGGAGTGGGACTGATGTGTGGATAGGGGTCCCAGGTAAACAGGATGGGGTTTCATATCTCAGATCAGGCATCCTTTCTTTTTTCTCCTTCTCTCATGAGTCTGGGTTGAATGAGAAGTTGCTGTTCATCAGATCAGTGGAGGGGAGAGAAACCAGTCATTGCTATTTCCCCACACTCAGCTTTGATCAGATGTCATAATTTTTTTAGTTAAAAAAAATCCTCATTAGCTCAAACAGTAATTGATTATTTGGTCTAATTTGTATTTTGACTTAAAATCTTTAAAATACCATTTATCTTAAATAAGTCTCTGATCTTGTTTTTCCGAACATGCCAAACTCTTTCCTCTAGTCATATCTCTCATAGACTTTTCCTCCCCCGGCCTGGAGGCCAAGTGTCTTGGAGGGGCAGCTGATGTGGGTTCCTGGTCTGGTTCCTTCAGCTGTGCCTCTGGAATGGTAGATGACCATCACCTCTGCCATGGTGTTCACATCTGGAGATGAACAGAATGGAAGTTGTGTCCTCTCGTAAAACATTCTGAGTTCTCTGAAGTGTCTCTGAAAAAGAATAGCCTCCAAACTCTGATTTGCACTCCACAAAAGCAAATGTCTAAAAATCCTAATGTTTGCAAAATTCCTCCCATTTTTACAAGCAGCAACATTTATTTTAATTGTCCTGGGAAGGATGTTACCACAAGAGAGTCTCTGCTCTTTAAGTCAGTGCTGAGACCATCACAAAGACTGCACATTCTTTCCGATTATTCTTTTTGCTTCGCACTGCCCCAGTTTTCTATTTTTTAATTTTGGAAAAGATGAAACAAAGTCAACGAGTGTCTGCCTAAAGGAAGGATTGGGGACTGTGGATTACTGGGTCGAAGCCTAAGCAAGCAGGGAGAGAGCAGGATCTCTATCTGTTGTCCTGAGTACAAACCAATAGGTTCCCATGGAAAATGGCAGCAGTACTTGCTGAAGTGGGTTTTGAGAATGGTTTCTGGAGGCATATTTAAATGGCCAGTTACACCACATCTTTTCCAGCACAACTCTGATCTACACCTAACAGAACTTATGGGGGGTGCAATGGGTGTAATGAATTCTATCAGCAGAGTTGGATGGTACATTAATTTCTTCCCCTGCAACAGTAGAAAGAAGTTCCTTGGTATTCTGCAGGCCCTTCTCACAGTGACGGGTGCTGTGATAGCTAATGCTTGTGAAAAACACTCCATTCTGTTATCTAAACAAAAGTTGATTTTAGGATTTAATAAGAGGTGCAAATAATTTTGTTGAGTGCAGAGTAGGTGCTAATATTAGGATTATAGAACGATCTTTCTGTAGTCTGTATCTAGTAACATAGACTTGCACGACCAGTGTTTGAAAATAATGCTTCTGTGATTTCATGTATAGTAATCTCTGGAACATTTCAGAAACACATGCCTTAAATCCACAAAATGTCAATGTGCACTTTCTGTGCAATTGGAAGATACGTTATCCGTCACGAAAAGAGGGGTGTGCAGAGTTGCTTAGAAAATAGGCCATTATGTCTCTATGGCATGTGACTTTTAAAGAGGTTTTAATGTGCTAAGTGTGGTAAAAGTCTTTCCTCCAACTTACTCTTCAAAAAAGCAGGAAATTCACAGGTAACACACAACATATACTTGGCAAAGCGCAAGTTTCTGCCATTGTCTTAAGTCTTCACGGAGCATGTGCTTTACTTGCTGAATTCTAGGTTTTCAGACTACAAAAGGATCTTTCTAAATAAAAGGGTAGAAAAGATGGTTTTCAAAGCTGGGGTGTGCTTTGGTTCAGAGCTCTCTCAGACATGATAGTCCATCATGTAGGAGCAATACAGATCTCTGCAGGTTTGCTTTTCCCTGAAGTCAAGAATATAATGGCTTTTCTTCCTACCAAGAGTACATTAAATCATCTCTTTTACTTAAGGGGTTTCTTTGTGGAAGTCAGTCCTGTTCCAGAAAAAATCTTTTGGTGCTGTCACACCAGGATGTGAGAGTCCCAAATCAGCACACATTTCACATGAGAATATCTTTAATTTCCTATAGGAAAAGTGTCTTTGAGGTTATGTACTTCACCATTTTTAGCTGCTGCTTCTATTAGGGAAACTAAGGCAGAAAAACATGCTAAAAAAGCAGCAGTATCAACAATGTCCTGGTAATTTTCTACCCAGTTGTTTTCTGCTGTAATTGTGGTCGCACAGCAGGGTAGGAGGGGAGTTAGCAATATTTTGAAAGGACTGGTTAAAATTTAAAAGACTAATTTTGTTGCACAAGAAAGGAAATCTCCATTTATCTCCAGGATTTCACATATTTTTGCCATTAGCAAGTGCCTTTTGTATTCTTCATTCTCCCAAAGCCCCATCACGACTCATTAAGGAATTTTGTTTCAACAATCTGCTTGCCATTGTTCATATTTAGGGTCACATTTTCTAAGACACCTCAGAGTAAATTCACAAAGGACAGGGTCTCTGCTGTGCCCCTCGTTAAGGCATCTCCCTGGATCTCTGTATGTGCTGGCTGAGTGCTGGACTGCCCGCAATGAAAATTGGAAAGTTTGTGCTTATGTGAAGAGACAGGCAGAGGTGAGCCCACGGAGCTGGGAGCTGAGCACCTGACAGCACTGAGGAGTGCAGGAGCAGGGCTTAAACTTTTACCTCTGAGTGATCTGGGTACTTCCTTCCTCTTCCAGTTAATCAGTCCCAAGCTCTCCGCAAGAGATAAGCCACAGAAGACACCCAATGGCAGCCTAGGCATAAAGTGATTTTGAAACTGCAGAAGGACTAAGACATTATTTTTGTCCAGAATCACTCACAATGGTTAAAGTGCTAATGATATGAAAAGGGATTCAATAAGTATTTGCCTCATTTTAAAAGCAGCAGCATGTTCTCTCTGGATCTCATGAGAACAATTAAGTGCTTTTCAGTTTCTCCATAACTGAGAGGATATAACAGAGACCATTTTGGCAGAAAAGTTTTCAGTTTGGTTTTCTACAGATTGAGGCAAAAAGGATCTCAGACTGCCAGATCCTGTCCCAATAATTCCAAATCCACAGACTAATTCTTACCAGTTTAACTGAGGAGATATTTCATAAATACCAACTCCTGCATACTTTGTGAAAATCAACAGCTGGGCAGAGGAGAAGGACCCCATTAATGCTTGACTCCATGAAGGAAAACTCAGCTGCTCTCCATGCTGTTCGACTGCAGACAGCCTGCCAAGCCTGCAGGTATATCTTGGCCAGCTGCCCCGCAGCCTGTGGCTCCAGGTTTACACATGGCCAGCCAGATTCACACACACTTCAGAAAAAGGAACATGGGGTGGAAAGTGAAGCAGGACACAAATCTGGTTTCATCCCTTTCACTGCAATGGTCCAGTTTCACTTGCAGATTAGGCTTCTTAAATGGCTGTTTGCAGGGATTTGAATCCTACTGTCTGTAATTTCTGCCATATTTTGGAGATCCCATTGCAGAAGTAGAGTTGTGCCATCCATGGTAACTAATTGTATACTGGTTAATTTGATATCAGTTGTGTCAGCTGTCTATTTAAGAGCTTAAGTAAGAGACAAAGGCAATAAAAGGACTTTATTCACAGATAGTTGACATGGTTTCAGAAATAGAAGTAGGACTTTTTAAATGCTCCTGGTATCAGAGCTTGAGAGACAACGGTTGAATGGGGCAGATAGCTAACACAGTGAGCTTCTGTGGTGCATTAACACCACAAAACATCCTGATTACAGTGCTGTAGTGTATCTAGCATAAGATATGGATAGCTGACATCTACAAATGCAGTCATCAAAAGAGAAATGTAACTAAATTGTTGTGGTGCCACAGAGACCAGTGTTAAATGCACTGCTACCTAATGAGGTCATTAAGGACTTCCAGGAAAATATTAAATTCCTGCTGACAAAAGTTTTGCAAAGATTAGCATGTTCAGTCTTACAGCATAATTGTAAGTGGAGAAGAATCATCTTCTCTGGAGTTTTTTTAAGAACAGGTTAGGCTAAGCCCATTTCAGATGGCTGGGCTGTCCTTTCTCTGTGTGTAGTGTAGGGGGATAGACTAGACATCCTTTTGAGGTCCATTCCAGGGTTACATGTCTCTTGGCTTGTAGGCCTGGACCATAAAGTCACTATGTTAGGCTTATCATCTGTGAGTTAGTTTTTCTCAAAACTTTCCATTGGCATGATAGCTTAAAGAGTACTAGCATCAATAAGTAAAAAGTCTGCTCAAGACTGACACATGTACAGGTCATCATTTATTGCCATGAAATGAGGTTGTGAATCCCTCCTAACCAGTGGGTATGTCCTCTAAATGATGCTTTCCCATCTTCTAAGAAATGGAAAATGACCCAAAGAAACAAAGAATAGAAAGACTCTTTCCACTTGTATTTTTAAGCAACACCCTTTAGTAAACTACTGCCAAGTCAGATTGTCTTTTTGCAGAGACAGAATGTATACAACTTAGTGTAAGCAACTCTTTCAAACCTGGCAATTCCTTAATGCATGAGCCTTCATGTATTTGGAAATTGGGTGGTCTCTCATAAGACACAAAAGGATCTTTGCACTCCAAGCCTGACTCTAAAGTGTTGTGTTTATCCTGCTGTTGTTTTGTAGTAGGGTAGTTCTGTTGAATAGGCACAGTTAATAAATCCTCATGTGCTGGTGTTATGGCTACCTCCATTCCAGAAGAGAAGGTCAGGGTACTTCCACTGCTTGGATGACCATTGCCAAACGTGTATCTGATGGGATCCTGGCCTCTGTCACAGCCACACACAAATGGAAGAAGGTATTTCAGCAGTTACATATGTTTGCCTATCCAACCTCACTGAGGAGCCAGGGAGACTGTGATAGGGTCCTGATAGAGACCCTCTCAGTAGGTGGTAGAGATTTAGGCAACTTTTTTTGAAAATCTTTCTGTTCCCACTTGTTCTGCTCGGTTTCCCTAAGGCAGGGAAGCAACTGCCTGACAGAGGGGACTTTTTTGCACTGATGCAAACTAGTTATGCATACAGGCAAGAAGGTGCTCTGTTTTCTGAGCCAACCAGTGCAGAGGAACAAACCCCCTAAGCAAAAGAGCTTCATTCGGCTCCCCGAGTAGTCAGCATTGCCCCATGGCAAGTGGGAGGAAGGAGGTATTTCTGGCTCTGGGGCTGCTCTCCTGGCTTAGGGCAGGACATGAGTGGGGAAGGTGAGCTCCTGCTTTGATACTAGCATGGCCTGATGCAAGAGGAGCAACTGAGAATCAACCAACTCTCAGCAAAGTACTACCCAGGTAAATTAAGTGTGGGTATGGTCTGGCTCACGTAGTGGGGGATGATGCAGATTAAATCAGACACACGCATGTCCATGCTTACATAGGCTACTTACAGAAAAGTGAAGAGAAAAAAAGGCTCTGCAGCAAGTTGTGCCAGTGGGTGAACTCAGGTGTTGAAAGAGTTTATGTCCCCATACGAAGTTGCTGGGGAGAATTGATGGCTGTTGCCTTGCCTCTGGAGCCCACTTTATGGAGTCTCCTTACTCTGTCTGATATGGCAACCAGATGAAACTACTAGATAGAAGTCATGAATCACCAAGGCCTAGTAAAATGCATATGTTATGCAGCTGTGCTCTGAGCCAGCCACTTTCTTATCAGCATGTTTCAAGGCTGTGCAGGATGCTCTAGAAGCAAAAAGAAGTAGGCGCTTGCTCTTCCTGCCCGAGTGCGTGCATTTCCCCAGACTTCCTGAAAGAGTAAGTGTCTGGTCAGATCCAGGCAGGCATGGTAGCCCAGCAGTTTGAGAAAGCATCTTGGAAGAGCAAGAGCAGTGTGTTAGGTTCTGTGTTAAGCAGTGTTTACTTACAGGGAAATGATTGAACTGGTTCAGAAAACTACTTCAAAACTCTACCAGGTGTTTTTCCAAAGACAGAAGTTCATCAAACGATGGGCTATTAGCCCCTAGCAGCAAAGAATTTGCTTGTTTGGGTTTTGTTTTGTTTTATTTTCCTTTTAAAAGGCATGGTATTTATATCAAATGCTTATCCAGAAGAAATATTAGAAGAATGTCATGAAGCTTGTAAAATTAGACACTCAAGAAATACCAGGAGTCAAACTGCAGTACATACTTAATTAATCTCTGAGTATGCTTAAATGGTAGTGTCTAACCACATGAATGCAAAAGTCTCTCATCCTCCTTGTTCAGAGTGGATGGTTGTTTCTCAAGTAATATTACAGCTTCTTCTCATTCAGTACTTAGCATTCTTTCTTATTTACTGTGTGATATTTAAGATCTGCTTTGAAGATAGAAGTTTGTTCCTGGCTTAGTCTGATGCTTGTTATTATGGTAACTTGGTGTTTCACAAATATTACCAGTTATTTTTCTGGTTCATTAAAATAAGTGTGTATTCTGATGACTTTGTGCATGGGAAGTTAGCCAAAGAAAGGTAAAAGAGAAAAACTTGGGATTTGGGAGCTTTCTGGTATAGGGGTACACAGTATGAATGCTCATGCAACTCAGCAAACAGCCCAAAGCAATTTAAATTAGGTACCTAAAAAAGGAGGACTACGCAGTAGCCCAGTGAAGAGTTTACTTCAGCTAATCTAGTACTATCTAGGAAGAAGTGAACAGTAGAGCTGATTTGGTGGCCGATATTCTGCTGCACTACATGTAAAACTAACTTTTTTCATCTGCAGTCCCCTGCCTCATCTTCCAAAGTAAGTTATTTCCTGAAGAATCTCGATTATATCAACAGTTTTATATTGTATCTAAATCTACTATATTTCTACAACTTCTCTTTCCTTTGCACTAACTGTGGTAACGGATTGTATGGAAAAAATTCTAAGTACTTCTGTAATTGCAAGACAGTATCCCAACAAACAAGCATAAAAGGAACTACTTTAGGCTTCTAGAGACAGCCTCACTTCATGCCTTAGCTGATATTGCCAAACTTAGTGTTATAAGTACTGGTCTTTACTTTTTCCCTGTGTGTAACCTTCCAGTTTGCTTTTAAAAGACTATTTGTGCCCCCAAATGCTTTGCAACACAGCATTGTACAGGCATTTATTTGGCACCTGCGCTGCACCTGCGGCCTTAAAAAGTATTATACAGATCTCTGGCACTTTAAATAACTTAGTTACTGACCATCAGTAATTGCTGTTTATCCGTAGGGATCCAGGCAAGAGCAGAGGGAGAGGCCATCGGCCACCATCTCCTTGCATCAGAGGAATGGTGAATCTCAGACAAGCTGGACTCTGTCCTGGCCTTGGAATGGGGAACTGTTCTGGTAAGCTATGCTTTTGTGCATGGATATTTCTCCTCTCTGACCACTGATTCCTGCCACTTCTGCCCCTTTGCTGCATTCTTGTCTGTCCCTCTGCTATTTTCCCTCAGAGGCTTCCCACTGTTACAGTCATGACTTGGGTGTCACACTTCCTGCACTCTTGTGCTCCTGCGCCCAAATCCCACTCCCACCCACAGAGTAAGAGGGCTTGAGAGTTCTTCTTGTAAGTGCAAGGTGGGTTTTTTATTGTGAGATAAAAGTGTGATTTTCCTCTGACTTTGTTCTCAGAAGTGACTGAAATATTTGGTCCTGCTGCTGGTGTTTGTTATTACTGTCTTAAAAGTGAAAATGGGCAACTGTAATAGAACTGGAAAGGACTGGGAAGGGTTAAAGACAAGTCAGGCTAATCATGCAGTCTGTCTTCTATATACACAAAGACCTAAAGACATCTATATTTCCCAAAACAGGGCTTCACAGCATAAAGCATTTACATGCAATCCAGTATCTGTGAAATAAGTGCTTTTATAGGATGATTTAACATCAATAATAGTTCAATTTCCTGCCAAAATGATTTATACTTTGTCACTGTTACAACCTATATATTAATCAAGGATATCAAAGTACAGTGGGTGAGAGAAGCTAGGTCAGTGTTTCCCTCATGAGCATAGCAGGGGCCATGGACTGCTGTCAGACCCGGAATTTTGGGTGAAGTGGACCTTTTGTCTGATCCAGTATGGCAACTTGAACAAAAGAGAGATTTTGACAAAGCAAACAAGGACAGAGGAAAGCTTCAGCTCCTTGAAGGTGCGATAATAGCCAAGGAGAGAGGTAATGGCTCTGCAATCCCTGTGACAAAGAGTCTATGAGTGAGGCTTGAACCAGTCAAGCAATGCAGTAGCTCTGCTGACTCACAGCTCAGGACCTAAAATCCTGGAGGCTAGAGGCTTGGACTAGGAACACAGCATTAAATTGAAAGGAAGATGCCTTCTAATTTGAAGTGATGGCAAGCATCATCATTTTTCCAGAAAGATGTGATGAAGTAACGAATGCTGTACTGCAGCATACCTAATCTACTCCTTCTGTCCAATGATTTTTATATCTTTTTGTCAACAGGATGTATTTTGTGGCTGCTCTTCGTTTACACACACAAAAGGGCAGTTTATATTCCCTCCCTAGTACTGTCCCCTTTTGATGGGGCCAGCTGCTTGCGAGAAGTTTCAGATAGTAAAACTAAGTGAATAATCTCCTACTAGGTAGGAGAATGAAAAAATACATGTGAAATGTTTTTTTTCCATGCTGGCTTTAATTTACTTGGTCAGAATGTCACAGAGGACTAATTTTATCATTTTCTGGAGGCATGATTACATTATTGTTGTGTATGTCTGTCTGGTTTTATCCACTGTGTATGGCATCACATCAAATAATACGAAGTGACATGACTAGTAGAGTCCGACGGATTGCTCTGGGAGAGCCTCTGAGCAGAGATGTCATCTTTAATGCATCTACAAGGAGTTTTGGAGTGAGCTTTGTTCATCCTCACCATTCCTTGTAATTAGTGGGCTAAAGACCCTGCTCCTACTGTGATGGTCCTGGGAAAAAGTTCATTCATTTGCTGCCCATAACTTGGGCCATGTCTCTTGAGTTACGATGTCCAGAGGGAAAAACAGCCTCTGAAGATATCAGTATATTCTTAAAGGAACCATAGAAGACACCCTGAACTTTTTTTCCTTTTTTTTTGCAGTGTCTGTTGCTCTTGTCTTTTATGCAAGTTTTCAAAAGTTTAAATCCTTCTGACTTTGCTTGCTGTGATTCATAGCCAGAGTCTGCCCAACTTTCTGCCTGGGGCATGAAGATAGTGGCTGGCAGCTCTTCAGGCTGTGTGACTCGTTTGTGCAGATGATATGCCTATGTACCCCTCTCTACTGGAGTGCCACAGGAAGAAAAAATGCAGAAAAACTCTTCCCTTTGCACTAATCTTTGAATAGTATTGAGAAGGGAGGAGTCAGCAGCAAGGCAGCCCTCACCCCCTTGACAGTGGGGAGCGGAGTGCTGGTCCTTGGCCTGGTGTCACCTGGATCTTGCATGTTGGTGCAAGAACTGCATATCTCTCT